>NW_026781467.1:0-300000 GCF_030144855.1 Hypanus sabinus | reverse complement strand
TCCTTCACCTCCATCACATTTGTTCCCAGCACATGGACTATTACTCAGTTCCTTCACCTCCATCACATTTGTTCCCAGCACATGGACTATTACTGAGTTCCTTCACCTCCATCACATTTGTTCCCAGCACATGGACTATTACTCAGTTCCTTCACCTCCATCACATTTGTTCGCAGCACGTGGACTATTACTCAGTTCCTTCACCTGCATCACATTTGTTCCCTGCTCATGGACTATTACTCTGTTCCTTCGCTTCCATCATATTTTTTTCCCAGCACATGGACTATTACTCAGTTCCTTCACCTCCATCACATTTTATCCAGCTCATGGACTATTACTCAGTTCCTTCACCTCCATCACATTTGTTCCCAGCACATGGCCTATTACTCAGTTGCTTCACCACCATCAAATTTGCTCCCAGCTCATGGACTATTACTCAGTTCCTTCACCTCCATCACATTTGTTCCCTGCTCATGGACTATTACTCAGTTCCTTCACCTCCATCACATTTGTTCCCATACTTGGACTATTACTCAGTTCCTTAACCTCCATCACATTTGTTCCCAGCACATGGACTATTACTCAGTTCCTTCACCTCCATCACATTTGTTCCCAGCACATGGCCTATTACTCAGTTCCATCACCTCCATCACATTTGTTCCCAGCACATTGCCTATTACTCAGTTCCTTCACCTCCATCACATTTGTTCCCAGCTCATGGACTATTACTCAGTTCCTTCACCTCCATCACATTTGTTCCCAGCACATGGACTATTACTCAGTTCCTTCACCTCCATCACATTTGTTCCCAGCACATGGACTATTACTCAGTTGCTTCACCTCCATCACATTTGTTGGCAGCACGTGACCTATTAGTCAGTTCCTTCACCTGCATCACATTTGTTCCCTGCTCATGGACTATTACTCAGTTCCTTCACCTCCATTAGATTTTTTCGCAGCATGTGGCCTATTACTCAGTTCCTTCACCTGCATCACATTTGTTCCCAGCTCATGGACTATTACTCAGTTCGTTCACCTCCATCACATTTGTTCCCAGCTCATGGTCTATTACTCTGTTCCTTCACATCCATCACATTTGTTCACAGCACATGGGCTATTACTCAGTTCCTTCACCTCCATCACATTTGTTCCCAGCACATGGAATATTACTCAGTTCCTTCACCTCCATCACATTTGTTCCCAGCACATGGACTATTACTGAGTTCCTTCACCTCCATCACATTTGTTCCCAGCACATGGACTATTACTCAGTTCCTTCACCTCCATCACATTTGTTCGCAGCACGTGGCCTATTACTCAGTTCCTTCACCTGCATCACATTTGTTCCCTGCTCATGGACTATTACTCAGTTCCTTCACCTCCATTAGATTTGTTCGCAGCACGTGGCCTATTACTCAGTTCCTTCACCTGCATAACATTTGTTCCCAGCTCATGGACTATTACTCAGTTCGTTCACCTCCATCACATTTGTTCCCAGCTCATGGACTATTAAACAGTTCCTTCACCTCCCTCACATTTGTTCGCAGCACATGCACTATTACTCAGTTCCTTCACCTCCATCACATTTGTTCGCAGCACATGGCCTATTACTCAGTTCCTTCACATCCATCAGATTTGTTCGCAGCACATGGACTATTACTCAGTTCCTTCACCTCCATCACATTTGTTCGCAGCACATGGACTATTACTCAGTTCCTTTACCTCCATCACAGTTGTTCCCAGCACATGGCCTATTACTCAGTTCCTTCACCTCCATCACATTTGTTCCCAGCACATGGACTATTACTCAGTTCCTTCACCTCCATCACATTTGTTCCCATACTTGGACTATTACTCTGTTCCTTCACCTCCATCACATTTGTTCCCAGCTCTTGGAATATTACTCAGTTCCTTCACCTACATCACAATTGTTCCCATACTTGGACTATTACTCTGCTCCTTCACCTCCATCACATTTGTTCCCAGCACATGGACTATTTCTCAGTTCCTTCACCTCCATCACATTTGTTCGCAGCACATGGACTATTACTCAGTTCCTTCACCTCCATCATATTTGTTCCCACACATGGCCTATTACTCAGTTCCTTCACCTCCATCAGATTTCTTCCCAACACATGGACTATTACTCAGTTCCTTCACCTCCATCACATTTGTTCCCATCTCATGGACTATTACTCAGTTCCTTCACCTCCATCAGATTTCTTCCCAACACATGGCCTATTACTCAGTTCCTTCACCTCCATCACATTTGTCCCATACTTGGACTATTACTCAGTTTCTTCACCTCCATCACATTTGTTCCCAGCACATAAACTATTACTCAGTTCCTTCACCTCCATCACATTTGTTCCCAGCACATGGTCTATTACTCAGTTCCTTCACCTCCATTAGATTTTTTCGCAGCACGTGGCCTATTACTCAGTTCCTTCACCTGCATCACATTTGTTCCCAGCTCATGGACTATTACTCAGTTCGTTCACCTCCATCACATTTGTTCCCAGCTCATGGACTATTACTCAGTTCCTTCACATCCATCACATTTGTTCCCAGCACATGGACTATTACTCAGTTCCTTCACCTCCATCACATTTGTTCCCAGCACATGGACTATTACTGAGTTCCTTCACCTCCATCACAATTGTTCCCAGCACATGGACTATTACTCAGTTCCTTCACCTCCATCACATTTGTTCGCACCACGTGGCCTATTACTCAGTTCCTTCACCTGCATCACATTTGTTCCCTGCTCATGGACTATTACTCAGTTCCTTCACCTCCATTATGTTTGTTCGCAGCACGTGGCCTATTACTCAGTTCCTTCACCTGCATAACATTTGTTCCCAGCTCATGGACTATTACTCAGTTCGTTCACCTCCATCACATTTGTTCCCAGCTCATGGACTATTAAACAGTTCCTTCACCTCCCTCACATTTGTTCGCAGCAGATGCACTATTACTCAGTTCCTTCACCTCCATCACATTTGTTCGCAGCACATGGCCTATTACTCAGTTCCTTCACCTCCATCAGATTTGTTCGCAGCACATGGACTATTACTCAGTTCCTTCACCTCCATCACATTTGTTCGCAGCACATGGACTATTACTCAGTTCCTTCACCTCCATCAGATTTGTTCGCAGCACATGGACTATTACTCAGTTCCTTCACCTCCATCACATTTGTTCGCAGCACATGGACTATTACTCAGTTCCTTCACCTCCATCACATTTGTTCGCAGCACATGGACTATTACTCAGTTCCTTCACCTCCATCACATTTGTTCCCATACTTGGACTATTACTCTGTTCCGTCACCTCCATCACATTTGTTCCCAGCTCATGGACTATTACTCAGTTCCTTCACCTCAATCACAATTGTTCCCATACTTGGACTATTACTCTGCTCCTTCACCTCCATCACATTTGTTCCCAGCACATGGACTATTACTCAGTTCCTTCACCTCCATCACATTTGTTCGCAGCACATGGACTATTACTCAGTTCCTTCACCTCCATCATACTTGTTCCCACACATGGCCTATTACTCAGTTCCTTCACCTCCATCAGATTTCTTCCCAACACATGGACTATGACTCAGTTCCTTCACCTCCATCACATTTGTTCCCAGCTCATGGACTATTACTCAGTTCCTTCACCTCCATCACATTTGATCGCAGCACATGGACTATTACTCAGTTCCTTCACCTCCATCACATTTGTTCCCACACATGGCCTATTACTCAGTTCCTTCACCTCCATCAGATTTCTTCCTAACACATGGCCTATTACTCAGTTCCTTCACCTCCATCACATTTGTTCCCAGCACATGGAGTATTACACAGTTCCTTCACCTCCATCACATTTGTTCCCATACTTGGACTATTACTCAGTTTCTTCACCTCCATCACATTTGTTCCCAGCACATAAACTATTACTCAGTTCCTTCACCTCCATCACATTTGTTCCCAGCACATGGTCTATTACTCAGTTCCTTCACCTCCATTAGATTTTTTCGCAGCACGTGGCCTATTACTCAGTTCCTTCACCTGCATCACATTTGTTCCCAGCTCATGGACTACTACTCAGTTCCTTCACCTCCATCACATTTGTTCCCAGCACATGGTCTATTACTCAGTTCCTTCACCTCCATTAGATTTTTTCGCAGCACGTGGCCTATTACTCAGTTCCTTCACCTGCATCACATTTGTTCCCAGCTCATGGACTACTACTCAGTTCGTTCACCTCCATCACATTTGTTCCCAGCACATGGCCTATTACTCACTTCCTTCACATCCATCACATTTGTTCACAGCACATGGCCTATTACTCAGTTCCTTCACCTCCATCAGATTTCTTCCCAACACATGGCCTATTACTCAGTTCCTTCACCTCCATCAGATTTGTTCCCAGCACATGGACTATTACTCAGTTCCTTCACCTCCATCACATTTGTTCCCAGCACATGGACTATTACTGAGTTCCTTCACCTCCATCACAATTGTTCCCAGCACATGGACTATTACTCAGTTCCTTCACCTCCATCACATTTGTTCGCAGCACGTGGCCTATTACTCAGTTCCTTCACCTGCATCACATTTGTTCCCTGCTCATGGACTATTACTCAGTTCCTTCACCTCCATTATATTTGTTCGCAGCACGTGGCCTATTACTCAGTTCCTTCACCTCCATCACATTTGTTCCCAGCACATGGACTATTACTCAGTTCCTTCACCTCCATCACATTTGTTCCCATACTTGGACTATTACTCTGTTCCTTCACCTCCATCACATTTGTTCCCAGCTCATGGACTATTACTCAGTTCCTTCACCTCAATCACAATTGTTCCCATACTTGGACTATTACTCTGCTCCTTCACCTCCATCACATTTGTTCCCAGCACATGGACTATTACTCAGTTCCTTCACCTCCATCACATTTGTTCGCAGCACATGGACTATTACTCAGTTCCTTCACCTCCATCATACTTGTTCCCACACATGGCCTATTACTCAGTTCCTTCACCTCCATCAGATTTCTTCCCAACACATGGACTATTACTCAGTTCCTTCACCTCCATCACATTTGTTCCCAGCTCATGGACTATTACTCAGTTCCTTCACCTCCATCACATTTGTTCGCAGCACATGGACTATTACTCAGTTCCTACACCTCCATCACATTTGTTCCCACACATGGCCTATTACTCAGTTCCTTCACCTCCATCAGATTTCTTCCCAACACATGGCCTATTACTCAGTTCCTTCACCTCCATCACATTTGTTCCCAGCACATGGAGTATTACACAGTTCCTTCACCTCCATCACATTTGTTCCCATACTTGGACTATTACTCAGTTTCTTCACCTCCATCACATTTGTTCCCAGCACATAAACTATTACTCAGTTCCTTCACCTCCATCACATTTGTTCCCAGCACATGGTCTATTACTCAGTTCCTTCACCTCCATTAGATTTTTTCGCAGCACGTGGCCTATTACTCAGTTCCTTCACCTGCATCACATTTGTTCCCAGCTCATGGACTATTACTCAGTTCGTTCACCTCCATCACATTTGTTCCCAGCTCATGGACTATTACTCAGTTCCTTCACATCCATCACATTTGTTCACAGCACATGGCCTATTACTCAGTTCCTTCACCTCCATCAGATTTCTTCCCAACACATGGCCTATTACTCAGTTCCTTCACCTCCATCAGATTTGTTCCCAGCACATGGACTATTACTCAGTTCCTTCACCTCCATCACATTTGTTCCCAGCACATGGACTATTACTGAGTTCCTTCACCTCCATCACAATTGTTCCCAGCACATGGACTATTACTCAGTTCCTTCACCTCCATCACATTTGTTCGCAGCACGTGGCCTATTACTCAGTTCCTTCACCTGCATCACATTTGTTCCCTGCTCATGGACTATTACTCAGTTCCTTCACCTCCATTATATTTGTTCGCAGCACGTGGCCTATTACTCAGTTCCTTCACCTCCATCACATTTGTTCCCAGCACATGGACTATTACTCAGTTCCTTCACCTCCATCACATTTGTTCCCATACTTGGACTATTACTCTGTTCCTTCACCTCCATCACATTTGTTCCCAGCTCATGGACTATTACTCAGTTCCTTCACCTCAATCACAATTGTTCCCATACTTGGACTATTACTCTGCTCCTTCACCTCCATCACATTTGTTCCCAGCACATGGACTATTACTCAGTTCCTTCACCTCCATCACATTTGTTCGCAGCACATGGACTATTACTCAGTTCCTTCACCTCCATCATACTTGTTCCCACACATGGCCTATTACTCAGTTCCTTCACCTCCATCAGATTTCTTCCCAACACATGGACTATTACTCAGTTCCTTCACCTCCATCACATTTGTTCCCAGCTCATGGACTATTACTCAGTTCCTTCACCTCCATCACATTTGTTCGCAGCACATGGACTATTACTCAGTTCCTTCACCTCCATCAGATTTCTTCCCAACACATGGCCTATTACTCAGTTCCTTCACCTCCATCACATTTGTTCCCAGCACATGGAGTATTACACAGTTCCTTCACCTCCATCACATTTGTTCCCATACTTGGACTATTACTCAGTTTCTTCACCTCCATCACATTTGTTCCCAGCACATAAACTATTACTCAGTTCCTTCACCTCCATCACATTTGTTCCCAGCACATGGTCTATTACTCAGTTCCTTCACCTCCATTAGATTTTTTCGCAGCACGTGACCTATTACTCAGTTCCTTCACCTGCATCACATTTGTTCCCAGCTCATGGACTATTACTCATTTCGTTCACCTCCATCACATTTGTTCCCAGCTCATGGACTATTACTCAGTTCCTTCACATCCATCACATTTGTTCACAGCACATGGCCTATTACTCAGTTCCTTCACCTCCATCAGATTTCTTCCCAACACATGGCCTATTACTCAGTTCCTTCACCTCCATCAGATTTGTTCCCAGCACATGGACTATTACTCAGTTCCTTCACCTCCATCACATTTGTTCCCAGCACATGGACTATTACTGAGTTCCTTCACCTCCATCACAATTGTTCCCAGCACATGGAATATTACTCAGTTCCTTCACCTCCATCACATTTGTTCGCAGCACGTGGCCTATTACTCAGTTCCTTCACCTGCATCACATTTGTTCCCTGCTCATGGACTATTACTCAGTTCCTTCACCTCCATTATATTTGTTCGCAGCACGTGGCCTATTACTCAGTTCCTTCACCTGCATAACATTTGTTCCCAGCTCATGGACTATTACTCAGTTCGTTCACCTCCATCACATTTGTTCCCAGCTCATGGACTATTAAACAGTTCCTTCACCTCCCTCACATTTGTTCGCAGCAGATGCACTATTACTCAGTTCCTTCACCTCCATCACATTTGTTCGCAGCACATGGCCTATTACTCAGTTCCTTCACCTCCATCAGATTTGTTCGCAGCACATGGACTATTACTCAGTTCCTTCACCTCCATCACATTTGTTCGCAGCACATGGACTATTACTCAGTTCCTTTACCTCCATCACAGTTGTTAACAGCACATGACCTATTACTCAGTTCCTTCACCTCCATCACATTTGTTCCCAGCACATGGACAATTACTCAGTTCCTTCACCTCCATCACATTTGTTCCCATACTTGGACTATTACTCTGTTCCTTCACCTCCATCACATTTGTTCCCAGCTCATGGACTATTACTCAGTTCCTTCACCTCAATCACAATTGTTCCCATACTTGGACTATTACTCTGCTCCTTCACCTCCATCACATTTGTTCCCAGCACATGGACTATTACTCAGTTCCTTCACCTCCATCACATTTGTTCGCAGCACATGGACTATTACTCAGTTCCTTCACCTCCATCATACTTGTTCCCACACATGGCCTATTACTCAGTTCCTTCACCTCCATCAGATTTCTTCCCAACACATGGACTATTACTCAGTTCCTTCACCTCCATCACATTTGTTCCCAGCTCATGGACTATTACTCAGTTCCTTCACCTCCATCACATTTGTTCGCAGCACATGGACTATTACTCAGTTCCTTCACCTCCATCACATTTGTTCCCACACATGGCCTATTACTCAGTTCCTTCACCTCCATCAGATTTCTTCCCAACACATGGCCTATTACTCAGTTCCTTCACCTCCATCACATTTGTTCCCAGCACATGGAGTATTACTCAGTTCCTTCACCTCCATCACATTTTGTTCCCATACTTGGACTATTACACAGTTTCTTCACCTCCATCACATTTGTTCCCAGCACATGTTCTACTACTCAGTTCCTTCACCTCCAACAGATTTGTTCCCAGCTCATGGACTATTGCTCTGTTCCTTCGCCTCCATCATATTTGTTCCCAGCACATGGACTATTACTCAGTTCCTTCACCTCCATCACATTTTATCCAGCTCATGGACTATTACTCAGTTCCTTCACCTCCATCACATTTGTTCCCAGCACATGGCCTACTACTCAGTTCCTTCACCTCCATCACATTTGTTCTCAGCACATGGACTATTACTCAGTTCTTTCACCTCCATCACATTTGTTCCCAGCACATGGCCTATTACTCAGTTCCATCACCTCCATCACATTTGTTCCCAGCACATTGCCTATTACTCAGTTCCTTCACCTCCCTCACATTTGTTCGCAGCAGATGCACTATTACTCAGTTCCTTCACCTCCATCACATTTGTTCGCAGCACATGGCCTATTACTCAGTTCCTTCACCTCCATCAGATTTGTTCGCAGCACATGGACTATTACTCAGTTCCTTCACCTCCATCACATTTGTTCGCAGCACATGGACTATTACTCAGTTCCTTCACCTCCATCACATTTGTTCGCAGCACATGGACTATTACTCAGTTCCTTTACCTCCATCACAGTTGTTCCCAGCACATGGCCTATTACTCAGTTCCTTCACCTCCATCACATTTGTTCCCAGCACATGGACTATTACTCAGTTCCTTCACCTCCATCACATTTGTTCCCATACTTGGACTATTACTCTGTTCCTTCACCTCCATCACATTTGTTCCCAGCTCATGGACTATTACTCAGTTCCTTCACCTCAATCACAATTGTTCCCATACTTGGACTATTACTCTGCTCCTTCACCTCCATCACATTTGTTCCCAGCACATGGACTATTACTCAGTTCCTTCACCTCCATCACATTTGTTCGCAGCACATGGACTATTACTCAGTTCCTTCACCTCCATCATACTTGTTCCCACACATGGCCTATTACTCAGTTCCTTCACCTCCATCAGATTTCTTCCCAACACATGGACTATTACTCAGTTCCTTCACCTCCATCACATTTGTTCCCAGCTCATGGACTATTACTCAGTTCCTTCACCTCCATCACATTTGTTCGCAGCACATGGACTATTACTCAGTTCCTTCACCTCCATCACATTTGTTCCCACACATGGCCTATTACTCAGTTCCTTCACCTCCATCAGATTTCTTCCCAACACATGGCCTATTACTCAGTTCCTTCACCTCCATCACATTTGTTCCCAGCACATGGAGTATTACTCAGTTCCTTCACCTCCATCACATTTGTTCGCAGCACATGGACTATTACTCAGTTCCTTCACCTCCATCACATTTGTTCCCACACATGGCCTATTACTCAGTTCCTTCACCTCCATCAGATTTCTTCCCAACACATGGCCTATTACTCAGTTCCTTCACCTCCATCACATTTGTTCCCAGCACATGGAGTATTACTCAGTTCCTTCACCTCCATCACATTTTGTTCCCATACTTGGACTATTACACAGTTTCTTCACCTCCATCACATTTGTTCCCAGCACATGTTCTACTACTCAGTTCCTTCACCTCCAACAGATTTGTTCCCAGCTCATGGACTATTGCTCTGTTCCTTCGCCTCCATCACATTTGTTCCCACACATGGCCTATTACTCAGTTCCTTCACCTCCATCAGATTTCTTCCCAACACATGGCCTATTACTCAGTTCCTTCACCTCCATCACATTTGTTCCCAGCACTTTTAGTATTACTCAGTTCCTTCACCTCCATCACATTTTGTTCCCATACTTGGACTATTACACAGTTTCTTCACCTCCATCACATTTGTTCCCAGCACATGTTCTACTACTCAGTTCCTTCACCTCCAACAGATTTGTTCCCAGCTCATGGACTATTGCTCTGTTCCTTCGCCTCCATCATATTTGTTCCCAGCACATGGACTATTACTCAGTTCCTTCACCTCCATCACATTTTATCCAGCTCATGGACTATTACTCAGTTCCTTCACCTCCATCACATTTGTTCCCAGCACATGGCCTACTACTCAGTTCCTTCACCTCCATCACATTTGTTCTCAGCACATGGACTATTACTCAGTTCCTTCACCTCCATCACATTTGTTCCCAGCACATGGCCTATTACTCAGTTCCTTCACCTCCCTCACATTTGTTCGCAGCAGATGCACTATTACTCAGTTCCTTCACCTCCATCACATTTGTTCGCAGCACATGGCCTATTACTCAGTTCCTTCACCTCCATCAGATTTGTTCGCAGCACATGGACTATTACTCAGTTCCTTCACCTCCATCACATTTGTTCGCAGCACATGGACTATTACTCAGTTCCTTCACCTCCATCACATTTGTTCGCAGCACATGGACTATTACTCAGTTCCTTTACCTCCATCACAGTTGTTCCCAGCACATGGCCTATTACTCAGTTCCTTCACCTCCATCACATTTGTTCCCAGCACATGGACTATTACTCAGTTCCTTCACCTCCATCACATTTGTTCCCATACTTGGACTATTACTCTGTTCCTTCACCTCCATCACATTTGTTCCCAGCTCATGGACTATTACTCAGTTCCTTCACCTCAATCACAATTGTTCCCATACTTGGACTATTACTCTGCTCCTTCACCTCCATCACATTTGTTCCCAGCACATGGACTATTACTCAGTTCCTTCACCTCCATCACATTTGTTCGCAGCACATGGACTATTACTCAGTTCCTTCACCTCCATCATACTTGTTCCCACACATGGCCTATTACTCAGTTCCTTCACCTCCATCAGATTTCTTCCCAACACATGGACTATTACTCAGTTCCTTCACCTCCATCACATTTGTTCCCAGCTCATGGACTATTACTCAGTTCCTTCACCTCCATCACATTTGTTCGCAGCACATGGACTATTACTCAGTTCCTTCACCTCCATCACATTTGTTCCCACACATGGCCTATTACTCAGTTCCTTCACCTCCATCAGATTTCTTCCCAACACATGGCCTATTACTCAGTTCCTTCACCTCCATCACATTTGTTCCCAGCACATGGAGTATTACTCAGTTCCTTCACCTCCATCACATTTTGTTCCCATACTTGGACTATTACACAGTTTCTTCACCTCCATCACATTTGTTCCCAGCACATGTTCTACTACTCAGTTCCTTCACCTCCAACAGATTTGTTCCCAGCTCATGGACTATTGCTCTGTTCCTTCGCCTCCATCATATTTGTTCCCAGCACATGGACTATTACTCAGTTCCTTCACCTCCATCACATTTTATCCAGCTCATGGACTATTACTCAGTTCCTTCACCTCCATCACATTTGTTCCCAGCACATGGACTATTACTCAGTTCCTTCACCTCCATCACATTTTATCCAGCTCATGGACTATTACTCAGTTCCTTCACCTCCATCACATTTGTTCCCAGCACATGGCCTACTACTCAGTTCCTTCACCTCCATCACATTTGTTCTCAGCACATGGACTATTACTCAGTTCCTTCACCTCCATCACATTTGTTCCCAGCACATGGCCTATTACTCAGTTCCATCACCTCCATCACATTTGTTCCCAGCACATTGCCTATTACTCAGTTCCTTCACCTCCATCACATTTGTTCCCAGGTCATGGACTATTACTCAGTTCCTTCACCTCCATAACATTTGTTCCCATACTTGGACTATTACTCAGTTCCTTCACCTCCATCAGATTTGTTCCCAGCACATGGACTATTACTCAGTTCCTTCACCTCCATCACATTTGTTCCCAGCACATGGACTATTACTCAGTTCCTTCACCTCCATCACATTTGTTCCCAGCACATGGACTATTACTGAGTTCCTTTACCTCCATCACATTTGTTCCAAGCACATGGACTATTACTCAGTTCCTTCACCTCCATCACATTTGTTTGCAGCACGTGGCCTATTACTCAGTTCCTTCACCTGCATCACATTTGTTCCCTGCTCATGGACTATTACTCTGTTCCTTCGCCTCCATCATATTTTTTTCCCAGCACATGGACTATTACTCAGTTCCTTCACCTCCATCACATTTTATCCAGCTCATGGACTATTACTCAGTTCCTTCACCTCCATCACATTTGTTCCCAGCACTTGGCCTATTACTCAGTTGCTTCACCACCATCAAATTTGCTCCCAGCTCATGGACTATTACTCAGTTCCTTCACCTCCATCACATTTGTTCCCAGCTCATGGACTATTACTCAGTTCCTTCACCTCCATCACATTTGTTCCCATACTTGGACTATTACTCAGTTCCTTCACCTCCATCAGATTTGTTCCCAGCACATGGACTATTACTCAGTTCCTTAACCTCCATCACATTTGTTCCCAGCACATGGACTATTACTCAGTTCCTTCACCTCCATCACATTTGTTCCCAGCACATGGCCTATTACTCAGTTCCATCACCTCCATCACATTTGTTCCCAGCTCATGGACTATTACTCAGTTACTTGACCTCCATCACATTTGTTCCCATACTTGGACTATTACTCAGTTCCTTCACCTTCATCAGATTTGTTCCCAGCACATGGACTATTACTCAGTTCCTTCACCTCCATCACATTTGTTCCCAGCACATGGACTATTACTCAGTTCCTTCACCTCCATCACATTTGTTCCCAGCACATGGACTATTACTGAGTTCCTTCACCTCCATCACATTTGTTCCCAGCACATGGACTATTACTCAGTTCCTTCACCTCCATCACATTTGTTTGCAGCACGTGGCCTATTACTCAGTTCCTTCACCTGCATCACATTTGTTCCCTGCTCATGGACTATTACTCAGTTCCTTCACCTCCATCTCATTTGTTCCAAGCTCATGGACTATTACTCTGTTCCTTCACCTCCATCATATTTGTTCCCAGCACATGGACTATTACTCAGTTCCTTCACATCCATCACATTTTATCCAGCTCATGGACTATTACTCAGTTCCTTCACCACCATCAAATTTGTTCCCAGCTCATGGACTATTACTCAGTTCCTTCACCTCCATCACATTTGTTCCCATACTTGGACTATTACTCAGTTCCTTCACCTCCATCACATTTGTTCCCAGCACATGGCCTATTACTCAGTTTCATCACCTCCAACTCATTTCTTCCCAGCACATTGCCAATTACTCAGTTCCTTCACCTCCATCACATTTGTTCGCAGCACATGGACTATTACTCAGTTCCTTCACCTCCATCACATTTGTTCCCATACTTGGACTATTACTCAGTTCCTTCACCTCCATCAGATTTGTTCCCAGCACATGGACTATTACTCAGTTCCTTCACCTCCATCACATTTGTTCCCAGCACATGGACTATTACTCAGTTCCTTCACCTCCATCACATTTGTTCCCAGCACATGGACTATTACTGAGTTCCTTCACCTCCATCACATTTGTTCCCAGCACATGGACTATTACTCAGTTCCTTCACCTCCATCACATTTGTTTGCAGCACGTGGCCTATTACTCAGTTCCTTCACCTGCATCACATTTGTTCCCTGCTCATGGACTATTACTCAGTTCCTTCACCTCCATCACATTTGTTCCAAGCTCATGGACTATTACTCTGTTCCTTCACCTCCATCATATTTGTTCCCAGCACATGGACTATTACTCAGTTCCTTCACCTCCATCACATTTTATCCAGCTCATGGACTATTACTCAGTTCCTTCACCACCATCAAATTTGCTCCCAGCTCATGGACTATTACTCAGTTCCTTCACCTCCATCACATTTCCTCCCAGCTCATGGACTATTACTCAGTTCCTTCACCTCCATCACATTTGTTCCCAGCTCATGGACTATTACTCAGTTCCTTCACCTCCATCACATTTGTTCCCATACTTGGACTATTACTCAGTTCCTTCACCTCCATCAGATTTGTTCCCAGCACATGGACTATTACTCACTTCCTTCACCTCCATCACATTTGTTCCCAGCACATGGCCTATCACTGAGTTCCTTCAACTCCATCACATTTGATCCCAGCACATGGACTATTACTCAGTTCCTTCACCACCATCAAATTTGCTCCCAGCACATGGCCTATTACTCAGTTCCTTCACATCCATCACATTTGTTCCCAGCACTTGGACTATTACTCAGTTCCTTTACCTCCATCACATTTGTTCGCAGCACATGTACTAATACTCAGTTCCTTCACCTCCATTATATTTGCTCCTAGCACATGGCCTATTACTCAGTTCCATCACCTCCATCACATTTGTTCCCAGCACATTGCCTATTACTCAGTTCCTTCACCTCCATCACATTTGTTCCCAGCTCATGGACTATTACTCAGTTCCTTCACCTCCATCACATTTGTTCCCAGCACATGGCCTATTACTCAGTTCCATCACATCCATCACATTTTTTCCCAGCACATTGACTATTACTCAGTTCCTTCACCTCCATCACATTTGTTCCCAGCTCATGGACTATTACTCAGTTCCTTCACCTACATCACATTTGTTCGCAGCACGTGGCCTATTACTCAGTTCCTTCACCTGCATCACATTTGTTCCCTGCTCATGGACTATTACTCAGTTCCTTCACCCCCATTAGATTTTTTCGCAGCACGTGGCCTATTACTCAGTTCCTTCACCTGCATCACATTTGTTCCCAGCTCATGGACTATTACTCAGTTCGTTCACCTGCATCACATTTGTTCCCAGCTCATGGACTATTACTCAGTTCCTTCACATCCATCACATTTGTTCACAGCACATGGCCTATTACTCAGTTCCTTCACCTCCATCAGATTTCTTCCCAACACATGGCCTATTACTCAGTTCCTTCACCTCCATCAGATTTGTTCCCAGCACATGGACTATTACTCAGTTCCTTCACCTCCATCACATTTGTTCCCAGCACATGGACTATTACTCAGTTCCTTCACCTCCATCACATTTGTTCCCAGCACATGGACTATTACTGAGTTCCTTCACCTCCATCACATTTGTTCCCAGCACATGGACTATTACTCAGTTCCTTCACCTCCATCACGTTTGTTCGCAGCACGTGGCCTATTACTCAGTTCCTTCACCTGCATCACATTTGTTCCCTGCTCATGGACTAATACTCAGTTCCTTCACCTCCATTAGATTTGTTCGCAGCACGTGGCCTATTACTCAGTTCCTTCACCTGCATAACATTTGTTCCCAGCTCATGGACTATTACTCAGTTCGTTCACCTCCATCACATTTGTTCCCAGCTCATGGACTATTAAACAGTTCCTTCACCTCCATCACATTTGTTCGCAGCACATGCACTATTACTCAGTTCCTTCACCTCCATCACATTTTATCCAGCTCATGGTCTTTTACTCAGTTCCTTCACCTCCATCACAATTGTTCCCATACTTGGACTATTACTCTGTTCCTTCACCTCCATCACATTTGTTCCCAGCTCATGGACTATTACTCAGTTCCTTCACCTCCATCACATTTGTTCGCAGCACATGGACTATTACTCAGTTTCTTGACCTCCATCACATTTGTTCCCATACTTGGACTATTACTCAGTTCCTTCACCTCCATCAGATTTGTTCCCAGCACATGGACTATTACTCAGTTCCTTCACCTCCATCACATTTGTTCCCAGCACATGGACTATTACTCAGTTCCTTCACCTCCATCACATTTGTTCCCAGCACATGGACTATTACTCAGTTCCTTCACCTCCATCACGTTTGTTCGCAGCACGTGGCCTATTACTCAGTTCCTTCACCTGCATCACATTTGTTCCCTGCTCATGGACTAATACTCAGTTCCTTCACCTCCATTAGATTTGTTCGCAGCACGTGGCCTATTACTCAGTTCCTTCACCTGCATAACATTTGTTCCCAGCTCATGGACTATTACTCAGTTCGTTCACCTCCATCACATTTGTTCCCAGCTCATGGACTATTAAACAGTTCCTTCACCTCCATCACATTTGTTCGCAGCACATGCACTATTACTCAGTTCCTTCACCTCCATCACATTTTATCCAGCTCATGGTCTTTTACTCAGTTCCTTCACCTCCATCACAATTGTTCCCATACTTGGACTATTACTCTGTTCCTTCACCTCCATCACATTTGTTCCCAGCTCATGGACTATTACTCAGTTCCTTCACCTCCATCACATTTGTTCGCAGCACATGGACTATTACTCAGTTTCTTGACCTCCATCACATTTGTTCCCATACTTGGACTATTACTCAGTTCCTTCACCTCCATCAGATTTGTTCCCAGCACATGGACTATTACTCAGTTCCTTCACCTCCATCACATTTGTTCCCAGCACATGGACTATTACTCAGTTCCTTCACCTCCATCACATTTGTTCCCAGCACATGGACTATTACTGAGTTCCTTCACCTCCATCACATTTGTTCCCAGCACATGGACTATTACTCAGTTCCTTCACCTCCATCACATTTGTTCGCAGCACATGGACTATTACTCAGTTTCTTGACCTCCATCACATTTGTTCCCATACTTGGACTATTACTCAGTTCCTTCACCTCCATCAGATTTGTTCCCAGCACATGGACTATTACTCAGTTCCTTCACCTCCATCACATTTGTTCCCAGCACATGGACTATTACTGAGTTCCTTCACCTCCATCACATTTGTTCCCAGCACATGGACTATTACTCAGTTCCTTCACCTCCATCACGTTTGTTCGCAGCACGTGGCCTATTACTCAGTTCCTTCACCTGCATCACATTTGTTCCCTGCTCATGGACTAATACTCAGTTCCTTCACCTCCATTAGATTTGTTCGCAGCACGTGGCCTATTACTCAGTTCCTTCACCTGCATAACATTTGTTCCCAGCTCATGGACTATTACTCAGTTCGTTCACCTCCATCACATTTGTTCCCAGCTCATGGACTATTAAACAGTTCCTTCACCTCCATCACATTTGTTCGCAGCACATGCACTATTACTCAGTTCCTTCACCTCCATCACATTTTATCCAGCTCATGGTCTTTTACTCAGTTCCTTCACCTCCATCACAATTGTTCCCATACTTGGACTATTACTCTGTTCCTTCACCTCCATCACATTTGTTCCCAGCTCATGGACTATTACTCAGTTCCTTCACCTCCATCACATTTGTTCGCAGCACATGGACTATTACTCAGTTTCTTGACCTCCATCACATTTGTTCCCATACTTGGACTATTACTCAGTTCCTTCACCTCCATCAGATTTGTTCCCAGCACATGGACTATTACTCAGTTCCTTCACCTCCATCACATTTGTTCCCAGCACATGGACTATTACTCAGTTCCTTCACCTCCATCACATTTGTTCCCAGCACATGGACTATTACTCAGTTCCTTCACCTCCATCACATTTGTTCCCAGCACATGGACTATTACTCAGTTCCTTCACCTCCATCACATTTGTTTGCAGCACGTGGCCTATTACTCAGTTCCTTCACCTGCATCACATTTGTTCCCTGCTCATGGACTATTACTCAGTTCCTTCACCTCCATCACATTTGTTCCAAGCTCATGGACTATTACTCTGTTCCTTCACCTCCATCATATTTGTTCCCAGCACATGGACTATTACTCAGTTCCTTCACCTCCATCACATTTTATCCAGCTCATGGACTATTACTCAGTTCCTTCACCACCATCAAATTTTCTCCCAGCTCATGGACTATTACTCAGTTCCTTCACCTCCATCACATTTGCTCCCAGCTCATGGACTATTACTCAGTTCCTTCACCTCCATCACATTTGTTCCCAGCTCATGGCCTATCACTGAGTTCCTTCACCTCCATCACATTTTATCCAGCACATGGACTATTACTCAGTTCCTTCACCTCCATCACATTTGTTCCCAGCACATGGACTATTACTCTGTTCCTTCGCCTCCATCATATTTGTTCCCATACTTGGACTATTACTCAGTTCCTTTACCTCCATCACATTTGTTCGCAGCACATGTACTAATACTCAGTTCCTTCACCTCCATCACATTTGCTCCTAGCACATGGCCTATTACTCAGTTCCATCACCTCCATCACATTTGTTC
This sequence comes from Hypanus sabinus, assembly GCF_030144855.1. Taxonomy (NCBI): domain Eukaryota; kingdom Metazoa; phylum Chordata; class Chondrichthyes; order Myliobatiformes; family Dasyatidae; genus Hypanus; species Hypanus sabinus. The sequence continues at coordinate 281,561 of NW_026781467.1, read as the reverse complement.
CCAGCACATTGCCTATTACTCAGTTCCTTCACCTCCATCACATTTGTTCCCAGCTCATGGACTATTACTCAGTTCCTTCACCTCCATCAGATTTGTTCCCATACTTGGACTATTACTCAGTTCCTTCACCTCCATCAGATTTGTTCCCAGCACATGGACTATTACTCAGTTCCTTCACCTCCATCAGATTTGTTCCCAGCACATGGACTATTACTCAGTTCCTTCACCTCCATCACATTTGTTCGCAGCACATGGACTATTACTCAGTTCCTTTACCTCCATCACATTTGTTCGCAGCACATGTACTAATACTCAGTTCCTTCACCTCCATCACATTTGCTCCTAGCACATGGCCTATTACTCAGTTCCTTCACCACCATCAAATTTGCTCCCAGCACATGGCCTATTACTCAGTTCCTTCACATCCATCACATTTGTTCCCAGCACTTGGACTATAACTCAGTTCCTTTACCTCCATCACATTTGTTCGCAGCACATGTACTAATACTCAGTTCCTTCACCTCCATCACATTTGCTCCTAGCACATGGCCTATTAATCAGTTCCATCACCTCCATCACATTTGTTCCCAGCACATTGCCTATTACTCAGTTCCTTCACCTCCATCACATTTGTTCCCAGCTCATGGACTATTACTCAGTTCCTTCACCTCCATCACATTTGTTCCCAGCACATGGCCTATTACTGAGTTCCATCACCTCCATCACATTTTTTCCCAGCACATTGACTATTACTCAGTTCCTTCACCTCCATCACATTTGTTCCCAGCTCATGGACTATTACTCAGTTCCTTCAACTCCATCACATTTGTTCCCAGCTCATGGACTATTACTCAGTTCCTTCACCTCCATCACAATTGTTCGCAGCACGTGGCCTATTACTCAGTTCCTTCACCTGCATCACATTTGTTCCCTGCTCATGGACTATTACTCAGTTCCTTCACCCCCATTAGATTTTTTCGCAGCACGTGGCCTATTACTCAGTTCCTTCACCTGCATCACATTTGTTCCCAGCTCATGGACTATTACTCAGTTCGTTCACCTGCATCACATTTGTTCCCAGCTCATGGACTATTACTCAGTTCCTTCACATCCATCACATTTGTTCACAGCACATGGCCTATTACTCAGTTCCTTCACCTCCATCAGATTTCTTCCCAACTCATGGCCTATTACTCAGTTCCTTCACCTCCATCAGATTTGTTCCCAGCACATGGACTATTACTCAGTTCCTTCACCTCCATCACATTTGTTCCCAGCACATGGACTATTACTCAGTTCCTTCACCTCCATCACATTTGTTCCCAGCACATGGACTATTACTGAGTTCCTTCACCTCCATCACATTTGTTCCCAGCACATGGACTATTACTCAGTTCCTTCACCTCCATCACGTTTGTTCGCAGCACGTGGCCTATTACTCAGTTCCTTCACCTGCATCACATTTGTTCCCTGCTCATGGACTAATACTCAGTTCCTTCACCTCCATTAGATTTGTTCGCAGCACGTGGCCTATTACTCAGTTCCTTCACCTGCATAACATTTGTTCCCAGCTCATGGACTATTACTCAGTTCGTTCACCTCCATCACATTTGTTCCCAGCTCATGGAATATTAAACAGTTCCTTCACCTCCATCACATTTGTTCGCAGCACATGCACTATTACTCAGTTCCTTCACATCCATCACATTTTATCCAACTCATGGCCTATTACTCAGTTCCTTCACCTCCATCAGATTTGTTCCCAGCACATGGACTATTACTCAGTTCCTTCACCTCCATCACATTTGTTCCCAGCACATGGACTATTACTCAGTTCCTTCACCTCCATCACATTTGTTCCCAGCACATGGACTATTACTGAGTTCCTTCACCTCCATCACATTTGTTCCTAGCACATGGACTATTACTCAGTTCCTTCACCTCCATCACATTTGTTCCCATACTTGGACTATTACTCAGTTCCTTCACCTCCATCACGTTTGTTCGCAGCACGTGGCCTATTACTCAGTTCCTTCACCTCCATCACATTTGTTCCCAGCACATGGACTATTACTGAGTTCCTTCACCTCCATCACATTTGTTCCCAGCACATGGACTATTACTCAGTTCCTTCACCTCCATCACATTTGTTCGCAGCACATGGACTATTACTCAGTTTCTTGACCTCCATCACATTTGTTCCCATACTTGGACTATTACTCAGTTCCTTCACCTCCATCAGATTTGTTCCCAGCACATGGACTATTACTCAGTTCCTTCACCTCCATCACATTTGTTCCCAGCACATGGACTATTACTGAGTTCCTTCACCTCCATCACATTTGTTCCCAGCACATGGACTATTACTCAGTTCCTTCACCTCCATCACGTTTGTTCGCAGCACGTGGCCTATTACTCAGTTCCTTCACCTGCATCACATTTGTTCCCTGCTCATGGACTAATACTCAGTTCCTTCACCTCCATTAGATTTGTTCGCAGCACGTGGCCTATTACTCAGTTCCTTCACCTGCATAACATTTGTTCCCAGCTCATGGACTATTACTCAGTTCGTTCACCTCCATCACATTTGTTCCCAGCTCATGGACTATTAAACAGTTCCTTCACCTCCATCACATTTGTTCGCAGCACATGCACTATTACTCAGTTCCTTCACCTCCATCACATTTTATCCAGCTCATGGTCTTTTACTCAGTTCCTTCACCTCCATCACAATTGTTCCCATACTTGGACTATTACTCTGTTCCTTCACCTCCATCACATTTGTTCCCAGCTCATGGACTATTACTCAGTTCCTTCACCTCCATCACATTTGTTCGCAGCACATGGACTATTACTCAGTTTCTTGACCTCCATCACATTTGTTCCCATACTTGGACTATTACTCAGTTCCTTCACCTCCATCAGATTTGTTCCCAGCACATGGACTATTACTCAGTTCCTTCACCTCCATCACATTTGTTCCCAGCACATGGACTATTACTCAGTTCCTTCACCTCCATCACATTTGTTCCCAGCACATGGACTATTACTGAGTTCCTTCACCTCCATCACATTTGTTCCCAGCACATGGACTATTACTCAGTTCCTTCACCTCCATCACATTTGTTTGCAGCACGTGGCCTATTACTCAGTTCCTTCACCTGCATCACATTTGTTCCCTGCTCATGGACTATTACTCAGTTCCTTCACCTCCATCACATTTGTTCCAAGCTCATGGACTATTACTCTGTTCCTTCACCTCCATCATATTTGTTCCCAGCACATGGACTATTACTCAGTTCCTTCACCTCCATCACATTTTATCCAGCTCATGGACTATTACTCAGTTCCTTCACCACCATCAAATTTTCTCCCAGCTCATGGACTATTACTCAGTTCCTTCACCTCCATCACATTTGCTCCCAGCTCATGGACTATTACTCAGTTCCTTCACCTCCATCACATTTGTTCCCAGCTCATGGCCTATCACTGAGTTCCTTCACCTCCATCACATTTTATCCAGCACATGGACTATTACTCAGTTCCTTCACCTCCATCACATTTGTTCCCAGCACATGGACTATTACTCTGTTCCTTCGCCTCCATCATATTTGTTCCCATACTTGGACTATTACTCAGTTCCTTTACCTCCATCACATTTGTTCGCAGCACATGTACTAATACTCAGTTCCTTCACCTCCATCACATTTGCTCCTAGCACATGGCCTATTACTCAGTTCCATCACCTCCATCACATTTGTTCCCAGCACATTGCCTATTACTCAGTTCCTTCACCTCCATCACATTTGTTCCCAGCTCATGGACTATTACTCAGTTCCTTCACCTCCATCAGATTTGTTCCCATACTTGGACTATTACTCAGTTCCTTCACCTCCATCAGATTTGTTCCCAGCACATGGACTATTACTCAGTTCCTTCACCTCCATCAGATTTGTTCCCAGCACATGGACTATTACTCAGTTCCTTCACCTCCATCACATTTGTTCGCAGCACATGGACTATTACTCAGTTCCTTTACCTCCATCACATTTGTTCGCAGCACATGTACTAATACTCAGTTCCTTCACCTCCATCACATTTGCTCCTAGCACATGGCCTATTACTCAGTTCCTTCACCACCATCAAATTTGCTCCCAGCACATGGCCTATTACTCAGTTCCTTCACATCCATCACATTTGTTCCCAGCACTTGGACTATAACTCAGTTCCTTTACCTCCATCACATTTGTTCGCAGCACATGTACTAATACTCAGTTCCTTCACCTCCATCACATTTGCTCCTAGCACATGGCCTATTAATCAGTTCCATCACCTCCATCACATTTGTTCCCAGCACATTGCCTATTACTCAGTTCCTTCACCTCCATCACATTTGTTCCCAGCTCATGGACTATTACTCAGTTCCTTCACCTCCATCACATTTGTTCCCAGCACATGGCCTATTACTCAGTTCCATCACCTCCATCACATTTTTTCCCAGCACATTGACTATTACTCAGTTCCTTCACCTCCATCACATTTGTTCCCAGCTCATGGACTATTACTCAGTTCCTTCAACTCCATCACATTTGTTCCCAGCACATGGACTATTACTCAGTTCCTTCACCTACATCACATTTGTTCGCAGCACGTGGCCTATTACTCAGTTCCTTCACCTGCATCACATTTGTTCCCTGCTCATGGACTATTACTCAGTTCCTTCACCCCCATTAGATTTTTTCGCAGCACGTGGCCTATTACTCAGTTCCTTCACCTGCATCACATTTGTTCCCAGCTCATGGACTATTACTCAGTTCGTTCACCTGCATCACATTTGTTCCCAGCTCATGGACTATTACTCAGTTCCTTCACATCCATCACATTTGTTCACAGCACATGGCCTATTACTCAGTTCCTTCACCTCCATCAGATTTCTTCCCAACTCATGGCCTATTACTCAGTTCCTTCACCTCCATCAGATTTGTTCCCAGCACATGGACTATTACTCAGTTCCTTCACCTCCATCACATTTGTTCCCAGCACATGGACTATTACTCAGTTCCTTCACCTCCATCACATTTGTTCCCAGCACATGGACTATTACTGAGTTCCTTCACCTCCATCACATTTGTTCCCAGCACATGGACTATTACTCAGTTCCTTCACCTCCATCACGTTTGTTCGCAGCACGTGGCCTATTACTCAGTTCCTTCACCTGCATCACATTTGTTCCCTGCTCATGGACTAATACTCAGTTCCTTCACCTCCATTAGATTTGTTCGCAGCACGTGGCCTATTACTCAGTTCCTTCACCTGCATAACATTTGTTCCCAGCTCATGGACTATTACTCAGTTCGTTCACCTCCATCACATTTGTTCCCAGCTCATGGAATATTAAACAGTTCCTTCACCTCCATCACATTTGTTCGCAGCACATGCACTATTACTCAGTTCCTTCACATCCATCACATTTTATCCAGCTCATGGTCTTTTACTCAGTTCCTTCACCTCCATCACAATTGTTCCCATACTTGGACTATTACTCTGTTCCTTCACCTCCATCACATTTGTTCCCAGCTCATGGACTATTACTCAGTTCCTTCACCTCCATCACATTTGTTCGGAGCACATGGACTATTACTCAGTTCCTTGACCTCCATCACATTTGTTCCCATACTTGGACTATTACTCAGTTCCTTCACCTCCATCAGATTTGTTCCCAGCACATGGACTATTACTCAGTTCCTTCACCTCCATCACATTTGTTCCCAGCACATGGAATATTACTCAGTTCTTTCACCTCCATCACATTTGTTCCCAGCACATGGACTATTTCTCAGTTCCTTCACCTCCATCACATTTGTTCCCAGCACATGGACTATTACTGAGTTCCTTCACCTCCATCACATTTGTTCCCAGCACATGGACTATTACTCAGTTCCTTCACCTCCATCACGTTTGTTCGCAGCACGTGGCCTATTACTCAGTTCCTTCACCTCCATCACATTTGTTCCCAGCTCATGGACTATTACTCAGTTCCTTCACCTCCATCACATTTGTTCGGAGCACATGGACTATTACTCAGTTCCTTGACCTCCATCACATTTGTTCCCATACTTGGACTATTACTCAGTTCCTTCACCTCCATCACATTTGTTCCCAGCACATGGACTATTGCTCAGTTCCTTCACCTCCATCACATTTGTTCCCAGCACATGGACTATTACTCAGTTCCTTCACCTCCATCACATTTGCAGCAGCACGTGGCCTATTACTCAGTTCCTTCACCTGCATCACATTTGTTCCCTGCTCATGGACTATTACTCAGTTCCTTCACCTCCATCACATTTGTTCCAAGCTCATGGACTATTACTCTGTTCCTTCACCTCCATCATATTTGTTCCAAGCACATGGACTATTACTCAGTTCCTTCACCTCCATCACATTTTATCCAGCTCATGGACTATTACTCAGTTCCTTCACCACCATCAAATTTGCTCCCAGCTCATGGACTATTACTCAGTTCCTTCACCTCCATCACATTTGCTACCAGCTCATGGACTATTACTCAGTTCCTTCACCTCCATCACATTTGTTCCCAGCTCATGGACTATTACTCAGTTCCTTCACCTCCATCACATTTGTTCCCATACTTGGACTATTACTCAGTTCCTTCACCTCCATCAGATTTGTTCCCAGCACATGGACTATTACTCACTTCCTTCACCTCCATCACATTTGTTCCCAGCAAATGGCCTATCACTGAGTTCCTTCACCTCCATCACATTTTATCCAGCACATGGACTATTACTCAGTTCCTTCACCTCCATCACATTTGTTCCCAGCACATGGACTATTACTCTGTTCCTTCGCCTCCATCATATTTGTTCCCATACTTGGACTATTACTCAGTTCCTTTACCTCCATCACATTTGTTCGCAGCACATGTACTAATACTCAGTTCCTTCACCTCCATCACATTTGCTCCTAGCACATGGCCTATTACTCAGTTCCATCACCTCCATCACATTTGTTCCCAGCACATTGCCTATTACTCAGTTCCTTCACCTCCATCACATTTGTTCCCAGCTCATGGACTATTACTCAGTTCCTTCACCTCCATCACATTTGTTCCCATACTTGGACTATTACTCAGTTCCTTCACCTCCATCAGATTTGTTCGCAGCACATGGACTATTACTCAGTTCCTTCACCTGCATCACATTTGTTCCCAGCTCATGGACTATTACTGAGTTCCTTCACCTCCATCACATTTGTTCCCAGCACATGGACTATTACTCAGTTCCTTCACATCCATCACATTTGCTCACAGCACATGGCCTATTACTCAGTTCCTTCAACTCCATCAGATTTCTTCCCAACACATGGCCTATTACTCAGTTCCTTCAACTCCATCAGATTTCTTCCCAACACATGGCCTATTACTCAGTTCCTTCACCTCCATCACATTTGTTCCCAGCACATGGCCTATTACTAAGTTGCTTCACCACCATCACATTTGCTCCCAGCACATGGCCTATTACTCAGTTCCTTCACCTCCATCACATTTGTTCCCACACATGGCCTATTACTCAGTTCCTTCACCTCCATCAGATTTCTTCACAACACATGGCCTATTACTCAGTTCCTTCACCTCCATCACATTTGTTCCCAGCACATGGACTATTACACAGTTCCTTCACCTCCATCACATTTGTTCCCATACTTGGACTATTACTCAGTTCCTTCAACTCCATCACATTTGTTCCCAGCAGATGGACTATGACTCTGTTCCTTCACCTCTGCCACATTTGTTCGCAGCACATGCACTATTACTCAGTTCCTTCACCTCCATCAAATTTGTTCCAGGAACATGGCCTATTACTCAGTTTCTTCACCTCCATCACATTTGTTCCCAGCACATGGACTATTACTCAGTTCCTTCACCTCCATCACATTTGTTCCCAGCACATGGTCTATTACTCAGTTCCTTCACCTCCAACACATTTGTTCTCAGCTCATGGACTATTACTCTGTTCCTTCGCCTCCATCATATTTGTTCCCAGCACATGGACTATTACTCAGTTCCTTCAACTCCATCACATTTTATCCAGCTCATGGACTATTACTCAGTTCCTTCACCTCCATCACATTTGTTCCCAGCACATGGCCTATTACTCAGTTGCTTCACCACCATCAAATTTGCTCCCAGCACATGGCCTATTACTCAGTTCCTTCACCTCCATTACATTTGTTCCCAGCACTTGGACTATTACTCAGTTCCTTTACCTCCATCACATTTGCTCGAAGCACATGGACTAATACCCATTTCCTTCACCTCCATCACATTTGTTCCCAGCACATGGCCTATTACTTAGTTTCATCACCTCCATTACATTTGTTCTCAGCACTTGGACTATTACTCAGTTCCTTTACCTCCATCACATTTGTTCGAAGCACATGGACTGATACTCATTTCCTTCACCTCCATCACATTTGTTCCCAGCACATTGCCTATTACTCAGTTCCTTCACCTCCATCACATTTGTTCCCAGCTCATGGACTATTACTCAGTTCCTTCACCTCCATCACATTTGTTCCCATACTTGGACTATTACTCAGTTCCTTCACCTCCATCAGATTTGTTCCCAGCACATGGCCTATTACTGAGTTCCTTCACCTCCATCACATTTGTTCCCAGCACATGGACTATTACTCAGTTCCTTCACCTCCATCACATTTGTTCGCAGCACGTGGCCTATTACTCAGTTCCTTCACCTGCATCACATTTGTTCCCACCTCATGGACTATTACTCAGTTCGTTCACATCCATCACATTTGTTCCCAGCACATGGACTATTACTCTGTTCCTTCACCTCCATCACATTTGTTCCCAGCTCATGGACTATTACTCAGTTCCTTCACCTCCATCACATTTGTTCCCAGCACATTGCCTATTACTCAGTTCCTTCACCTCCATCACATTTGTTCCCAGCTCATGGACTATTACTCAGTTCCTTCACCTCCATCACATTTGTTCCCATACTTGGATTATTACTCAGTTCCTTCACCTCCATCAGATTTGTTCCCAGCACATGGACTATGACTCTGTTCCTTCACCTCTGTCACATTTGTTCGCAGCACATGCACTATTACTCAGTTCCTTCACCTCCATCAAATTTGTTCCCAGCACATGGCCTATTACTCAGTTTCTTCACCTCCATCACATTTGTTCCCAGCACATGGACTATTACTCAGTTCCTTCACCTCCATCACATTTGTTCTCAGCTCATGTCCTATTGCTCAGTTCCTTCACCTCCATCACATTTTTTCCCAGCTCATGGACTATTACTCAGTTACTTCACCTCCATCACATTTGTTCGCAACACATGGACTATTACTCAGTTCCTTCACCTCCATCACATTTGCTCCCAGCACATGGCCTATTACTCAGTTCCTTCACCTCCATCACATTTGTTCCCAGCACATGGACTATTACTCAGTTCCTTCACCTCCATCACATTTTATCCAGCTCATGGTCTTTTACTCAGTTCCTTCACCTCCATCACATTTGTTCGCAGCACATGGCCTATTACTCAGTTCCTTCACCTCCATCAGATTTGTTCGCAGCACATGGACTATTTCTCAGTTCCTTCACCTCCATCACATTTGTTCGCAGCACATGGACTATTACTCAGTTCCTTTACCTCCATCACATTTGTTCCCAGCACATGGCCTATTACTCAGTTCCTTCACCTCCATCAGATTTGTTCGCAGCACATGGACTATTACTCAGTTCCTTCACCTCCATCACATTTGTTCGCAGCACGTGGCCTATTACTCAGTTCCTTCATCTGCATCACCTTTGTTCCCTGCTCATGGACTATTACTCAGTTCCTTCACCTCCATCACATTTGTTCCCAGCACATGGACTATTACTCAGTTCCTTCACATCCATCACATTTGCTCACAGCACATGGCCTATTACTCAGTTCCTTCAACTCCATCAGATTTCTTCCCAACACATGGCCTATTACTCAGTTCCTTCAACTCCATCAGATTTCTTCCCAACACATGGCCTATTACTCAGTTCCTTCACCTCCATCACATTTGTTCCCAGCACATGGCCTATTACTAAGTTGCTTCACCACCATCACATTTGCTCCCAGCACATGGCCTATTACTCAGTTCCTTCACCTCCATCACATTTGTTCCCACACATGGCCTATTACTCAGTTCCTTCACCTCCATCAGATTTCTTCACAACACATGGCCTATTACTCAGTTCCTTCACCTCCATCACATTTGTTCCCAGCACATGGACTATTACACAGTTCCTTCACCTCCATCACTTTTGTTCCCATACTTGGACTATTACTCAGTTCCTTCAACTCCATCACATTTGTTCCCAGCAGATGGACTATGACTCTGTTCCTTCACCTCTGCCACATTTGTTCGCAGCACATGCACTATTACTCAGTTCCTTCACCTCCATCAAATTTGTTCCAGGAACATGGCCTATTACTCAGTTTCTTCACCTCCATCACATTTGTTCCCAGCACATGGACTATTACTCAGTTCCTTCACCTCCATCACATTTGTTCCCAGCACATGGTCTATTACTCAGTTCCTTCACCTCCAACACATTTGTTCTCAGCTCATGGACTATTACTCTGTTCCTTCGCCTCCATCATATTTGTTCCCAGCACATGGACTATTACTCAGTTCCTTCAACTCCATCACATTTTATCCAGCTCATGGACTATTACTCAGTTCCTTCACCTCCATCACATTTGTTCCCAGCACATGGCCTATTACTCAGTTGCTTCACCACCATCAAATTTGCTCCCAGCACATGGCCTATTACTCAGTTCCTTCACCTCCATTACATTTGTTCCCAGCACTTGGACTATTACTCAGTTCCTTTACCTCCATCACATTTGCTCGAAGCACATGGACTAATACCCATTTCCTTCACCTCCATCACATTTGTTCCCAGCACATGGCCTATTACTTAGTTTCATCACCTCCATTACATTTGTTCTCAGCACTTGGACTATTACTCAGTTCCTTTACCTCCATCACATTTGTTCGAAGCACATGGACTGATACTCATTTCCTTCACCTCCATCACATTTGTTCCCAGCACATTGCCTATTACTCAGTTCCTTCACCTCCATCACATTTGTTCCCAGCTCATGGACTATTACTCAGTTCCTTCACCTCCATCACATTTGTTCCCATACTTGGACTATTACTCAGTTCCTTCACCTCCATCAGATTTGTTCCCAGCACATGGCCTATTACTGAGTTCCTTCACCTCCATCACATTTGTTCCCAGCACATGGACTATTACTCAGTTCCTTCACCTCCATCACATTTGTTCGCAGCACGTGGCCTATTACTCAGTTCCTTCACCTGCATCACATTTGTTCCCACCTCATGGACTATTACTCAGTTCGTTCACATCCATCACATTTGTTCCCATACATGGACTATTACTCTGTTCCTTCACCTCCATCACATTTGTTCCCAGCTCATGGACTATTACTCAGTTCCTTCACCTCCATCACATTTGTTCCCAGCACATTGCCTATTACTCAGTTCCTTCACCTCCATCACATTTGTTCCCAGCTCATGGACTATTACTCAGTTCCTTCACCTCCATCACATTTGTTCCCATACTTGGATTATTACTCAGTTCCTTCACCTCCATCAGATTTGTTCCCAGCACATGGACTATGACTCTGTTCCTTCACCTCTGTCACATTTGTTCGCAGCACATGCACTATTACTCAGTTCCTTCACCTCCATCAAATTTGTTCCCAGCACATGGCCTATTACTCAGTTTCTTCACCTCCATCACATTTGTTCCCAGCACATGGACTATTACTCAGTTCCTTCACCTCCATCACATTTGTTCTCAGCTCATGTCCTATTGCTCAGTTCCTTCACCTCCATCACATTTTTTCCCAGCTCATGGACTATTACTCAGTTACTTCACCTCCATCACATTTGTTCGCAACACATGGACTATTACTCAGTTCCTTCACCTCCATCACATTTGCTCCCAGCACATGGCCTATTACTCAGTTCCTTCACCTCCATCACATTTGTTCCCAGCACATGGACTATTACTCAGTTCCTTCACCTCCATCACATTTTATCCAGCTCATGGTCTTTTACTCAGTTCCTTCACCTCCATCACATTTGTTCGCAGCACATGGCCTATTACTCAGTTCCTTCACCTCCATCAGATTTGTTCGCAGCACATGGACTATTTCTCAGTTCCTTCACCTCCATCACATTTGTTCGCAGCACATGGACTATTACTCAGTTCCTTTACCTCCATCACATTTGTTCCCAGCACATGGCCTATTACTCAGTTCCTTCACCTCCATCACATTTGTTCCCAGCACATGGACTATTACTCAGTTCCTTCACCTCCATCTCATTTGTTCCCATACTTGGACTATTACTCTGTTCCTTCACTTCCATCACATTTGTTCCCAGCTCATGGACTATTACTCAGTTCCTTCACCTCCATCACAATTGTTCCCATACTTGGACTATTACTCTGTTCCTTCACCTCCATCACATTTGTTCCCAGCTCATGGACTATTACTCAGTTCCTTCACCTCCATCACATTTGTTCGCAGCACATGGACTATTACTCAGTTCCTTCACCTCCATCACATTTGTTCCCACACATGGCCTATTACTCAGTTCCTTCACCTCCATCAGATTTCTTCCCAACACATGGCCTATTACTCAGTTCCTTCACCTCCATCACATTTGTTCCCAGCTCATGGACTATTACTCAGTTCCTTCACCTCCATCACATTTGTTCGCAGCACATGGACTATTACTCAGTTCCTTCACCTCCATCACATTTGTTCCCACACATGGCCTATTACTCAGTTCCTTCACCTCCATCAGATTTCTTCCCAACACATGGCCTATTACTCAGTTCCTTCACCTCCATCACATTTGTTCTCATACTTGGACTATTACTCAGTTCCTTCAACTCCATCACATTTGTTCCCAGCACATGGACTATTACTTAGTTTCATCACCTCCATCACATTTGTTCCCATACTTGGACTAATACTCAGTTCCTTCACCTCCATCACATTTGTTCCCAGCACATGGCCTATTACTTAGTTTCATCACCTCCATCACATTTGTTCCCAGCACATTGCCTATGACTCAGTTCCTTCACCTCCATCACATTTGTTCCCAGCTCATGGACTATTACTCAGTTCCTTCACCTCCATCACATTTGTTCCCATACTTGGACTATTACTCAGTTACTTCACCTCCATCAGAGTTGTTCCCTGCACATGGCCTATTACTCAGTTCCTTCACCTCCATCACATTTGTACCCAGCTCATGGACTATTACTCTGTTCCTTCACCTCCATCAGATTTGTTCGCAGCACGTGGCCTATTACTCAGTTCCTTCACCTGCATCGCATTTGTTCCCAGCTCATGGACTATTACTGAGTTCCTTCACCTCCATCACATTTGTTCCCAACACATGGACTATTACTCAGTTCCTTCACATCCATCACATTTGCTCACAGCACATGGCCTATTACTCAGTTCCTTCACCTCCATCAGATTTCTTCCCAACACATGGCCTATTACTCAGTTCCTTCACCTCCATCACATTTGTTCCCAGCTCATGGACTATTACTCAGTTCCTTCACCTCCATCACATTTGTTCCCAGCACATGGCCTATTACTCATTTGATTCACCACCATCACATTTGCTCCCAGCACATGGCCTATTACTCAGTTCCTTCACCTCCATCACATTTTTTCCCAGCACATGGACTATTACTCAGTTCCTTATCCTCCATCACATTTGTTCCCTGCACATGGAGTATGACTCTGTTGCTTCACCTCTGTCACATTTGTTCGCAGCACATGCACTATTACTCAGTTCCTTCACCTCCATCACATTTGTTCCCAGCACATGGCCTATTACTCAGTTCCTTCACCTCCATCACATTTGTTCCCAGTACGTGGACTATTACTCAGTTCCTTCACCTGCATCATATTTGTTCCCATCACATGGACTATTACATAATTCCTTCACCTCCATCACATTTTATCCAGCTCATGGACTATTTCTCAGTTCCTTCACCTCCATCAGATTTGTTCGCAGCACATGGACTATTACTCAGTTCCTTCACCTCCATCACATTTGTTCGCAGCACATGGACTATTACGCAGTTCCTTCACCTCCATCACATTTGTTCGCAGCACATGGACTGATAGTCACTTCCTTTACCTCCATCACATTTGTTCCCAGCACATGGGCTATTACTCAGTTCCTTCACCTCCATCACATTTGTTCCCAGCACATGGACTATTACTCAGTTCCTTCACCTCCATCACATTTGTTCCCATACTTGGACTATAACTCTGTTCCTTCACCTCCATCACATTTCTTCCCAGCTCATGGACTATTACTCAGTTACTTCACCTCCATCACATTTGTTCGCAACACATGGACTATTACTCAGTTCCTTCACCTCCATCACATTTGCTCCCAGCACATGGCCTATTACTCAGTTCCATCACCTCCATCACATTTGTTCCCAGTACGTGGCCTATTACTCAGTTCCTTCACCTGCATCACATTTGTTCGCAGCACGTGGCCTATTACTCAGTTCCTTCACCTGCATCACATTTGTTCCCTGCTCATAGACTATTACTCAGTTCCTTCACGTCCATTAGATTTGTTCCCAGCACATGGACTATTACTCAGTTCCTTCACATCCATCACATTTGCTCACAGCACATGGCCTATTACTCAGTTCCTTCACCTCCATCAGATTTCTTCCCAACACATGGCCTATTACTCAGTTCCTTCACCTCCATCACATTTGTTCCCAGCTCATGGACTATTACTCAGTTCCTTCACCTCCATCACATTTGTTCCCAGCACATGGACTATTACTCAGTTCCTTCACCTCCATCACATTTGTTCCCGGCACATGGCCTATTACTCATTTGCTTCACCACCATCACATTTGCTCCCAGCACATGGCCTATTACTCAGTTCCTTCACCTCCATCACATTTTTTCCCAGCACATGGACTATTACTCAGTTCCTTAACCTCCATCACATTTGTTCCCAGCACATGGACTATGACTCTGTTGCTTCACCTCTGTCACATTTGTTCGCAGCACATGCACTATTACTCAGTTCCTTCACCTCCATCACATTTGTTCCCAGCACATGGCCTATTACTCAGTTTCTTCACCTCCATCACATTTGTTCCCAGCACATGGACTATTACTCAGTTCCTTCACCTCCATCACATTTGTTCCCAGCACATGGTCTAGTACTCAGTTCCTTCACCTCCAACACATTTGTTCCCAGCTCATGGACTATTACTCTGTTCCTTCGCCTCCATCATATTTGTTCCCAGCACATGGACTATTACTCAGTTCCTTCACTCCATCACATTTTATCCAGTTCATGGACTATTACTCAGTTCCTTCACCTCCATCACATTTGTTCCCAGCACATGGCCTATTACTCAGTTGCTTCACCACCATCAAATTTGCTCCCAGCACATGGCCTATTACTCAGTTCCTTCACCTCCATCACATTTGTTCCCAGCACTTGGACTATTACTCAGTTCCTTTACCTCCATCACATTTGTTCGAAGCACATGGACTAATACTCATTTCCTTCACCTCCATCACATTTGTTCCCAGCACATGGCCTATTACTCAGTTCCTTTACCTCCATCACATTTGTTCGAAGCACATGGACTAATACTCATTTCCTTCACCTCCATCACATTTGTTCACAGCTCATGGACTATTACTCAGTTCCTTCACCTCCATCACATTTGTTCCCATACTTGGACTATTACTCAGTTCCTTCAACTCCATCAGATTTGTTCCCAGCACATGGCCTATTACTGAGTTCCTTCACCTCCATCACAATTGTTCCCAGCACATGGACTATTACTCAGTTCCTTCACCTCCATCACATTTGTTCGCAGCACATGGACTAGTACTCAGTTCCATCACCTCCATCACATTTGTTCCCAGTACGTGGCCAATTACTCAGTTCCTTCACCTGCATCACATTTGTTCGCAGCACGTGGCCTATTACTTAGTTTCATCACCTCCATCACATTTGTTCCCAGCACATTGCCTATGACTCAGTTCCTTCACCTCCATCACATTTGTTCCCAGCTCATGGACTATTACTCAGTACCTTCACCTCCATCACATTTGTTCCCATACTTGGACTAATACTCAGTTCCTTCACCTCCATCAGAGTTGTTCCCTGCACATGGCCTATTACTCAGTTCCTTCACCTCCATCACATTTGTTCCCAGCTCATGGACTATTGCTCTGTTCCTTCACCTCCATCAGATTTCTTCGCAGCACGTGGCCTATTACTCAGTTCCTTCACCTGCATCGCATTTGTTCCCAGCTCATGAACTATTACAAAGTTCGTTCACCTCCATCACATTTGTTCCCAGCTCATGGACTATTACTGAGTTCCTTCACCTCCATCACATTTGTTCCCAGCACATGGACTATTACTCAGTTCCTTCACATTCATCACATTTGCTCACAGCACATGGCCTATTACTCAGTTCCTTCACCTCCATCAGATTTCTTCCCAACACATGGCCTATTACTCAGTTTCTTCACCTCCATCACATTTGTTCCCAGCACATGGACTATGACTCTGTTGCTTCACCTCTGTCACATTTGTTCGCAGCACATGCACTATTACTCAGTTCCTTCACCTCCATCACATTTGTTCCCAGCAAATGGCCTATTACTCAGTTCCTTCACCTCCATCACATTTGTTCCCAGCACATGGTCTATTACTCAGTTCCTTCACCTCCAACACATTTGTTCCCAGCTCATGGACTATTACTCTGTTCCTTCGCCTCCATCATATTTGTTCCCAGCACATGGACTATTACTCAGTTCCTTCACCTCCATCACATTTTATCCAGCTCATGGACTATTACTCAGTTCCTTCACCTCCATCACATTTGTTCCCAGCACATGGCCTATTACTCAGTTGCTTCAGCTCCATCACATTTGTTCCCGTACATGGATTATTACTCAGTTCCTTCACCTCCATCACATTTGTTCCCAGCACGTGGACTATTACAGAGTTCCTTCACCTCCATCACATTTGATCCCAGCACATGGACTATTACTCAGTTCCTTCACCTCCATCACATTTGTTCGCAGCACATGGCCTATTACTCAGTTCCTTCACCTCCATCACATTTGTTCGCAGCACATGGTCTATTACTCAGTTCCTTCACCTCCATCACATTTGATCCCAGCACATGGCCTATTACTCAGTTCCTTCAGCTCCATCACATTTGTTCCCGTACATGGATTATTACTCAGTTCCTTCACCTCCATCACATTTGTTCCCAGCACGTGGACTATTACAGAGTTCCTTCACCTCCATCACATTTGATCCCAGCACATGGACTATTACTCAGTTCCTTCACCTCCATCACATTTGTTCGCAGCACATGGCCTATTACTCAGTTCCTTCACCTCCATCACATTTGTTCGCAGCACATGGTCTATTACTCAGTTCCTTCACCTCCATCACATTTGATCCCAGCACATGGCCTATTACTCAGTTCCTTCACCTCCATCACATTTGTTCCCAGCACATGGCCTATCACTGAGTTCCTTCACCTCCATCACATTTGATCCCAGCACATGGCCTATTACTCTGTTCCTTCACCTCCATCACATTTGTTCCCAGCACATGGCCTATCACTGAGTTCCTCCACCTCCATCACATTTGATCCCAGCACATGGACTATTTCTCAGTTCCTTCACCTCCATCACATTTGTTCCCAGCACATGGCCTATTACTCAGTTCCTGCACCTCCATCACATTTGTTCCCAGCACATGGCCTATTACTCAGTTCCTTCACCTCCATCACATTTGTTCCCAACACATGGACTATTACTCAGTTCCTTCACCTCCATCACATTTGTTCCCAGCTCATGGACTATTACTCAGTTCCTTCACCTCCATCACATTTGTTCCCGCACATGGACTATTACTCAGTTCCTTCACTTCCATCACATTTGTTCCCAGCACATGGCCTATTACTCAGTTCCTTCACCTCCATCACATTTGTTCGCTGCACCTGGACTATTACTCAGTTCCTTCACCTCCATCACATTTGTTCCCAGCACATGGACTATTACTCAGTTCCTTCACCTTTATCTCATTTGTTCCCAGCACATGGACTATTACTCAGTTCCTTCACCTCCATCACATTTGTTCGCAGCACATGGACTATTACTGAGTTCCTTCACCTCCATCACATTTGTTCCCAGCACATGGAGTATTACTCAGTTCCTTCAACTGCATCACATTTGTTCCCAGCACTTGGATTATTACTCAGTTCCTTCACCTCCATCAGATTTGTTCCCAGCACATGAACTATTACTCAGTTCCTTCAGCTCCATCACATTTGTTCCCGTACATGGATTATTACTCAGTTCCTTCACCTCCATCACATTTGTTCCCAGCACGTGGACTATTACAGAGTTCCTTCACCTCCATCACATTTGATCCCAGCACATGGACTATTACTCAGTTCCTTCACCTCCATCAGATTTGTTCGCAGCACATGGCCTATTACTGAGTTCCTTCACCTCCATCACATTTGTTCCCAGCACTTGGACTATTACTCAGTTCCTTCAGCTCCATCACATTTGTTCCCGTACATGGATTATTACTCAGTTCCTTCAACACCATCACATTTGTTCCCAGCTCATGGACTATTACTTAGTTTCATCACCTCAATCACATTTGTTCCCATACTTGGACTAATACTCAGTTCCTTCACCTCCATCACATTTGTTCCCAGCACATGGCCTATTACCCAGTTCCTTCACCTCCATCACATATGTTCCCAGCACATGGCCTATTACTGAGTTCCTTCACCTCCATCACATTTGTTCCTAGCACATGGCCTATTACTCAGTTCCTTCACCTCCATCACATTTTTTCGCACCACATAGACTATTACTCAGTTCCTTCACCTCCATCAAATTTGTTCCTAGCACATGGCCTATTACTCAGTTCCTTCACCTCCATCACATATGTTCCCAGCACATGGCCTATTACTGAGTTCCTTCACCTCCATCACATTTGTTCCAGCACATGGCCTATTACTCAGTTCCTTCACCTCCATCACATTTGTTCCCAGCACATGGACTATTACTCACTTCCTTCACCTCCATCACATTTGTTCGCAGCACATGGACTATTACTCAGTTCCTTCACCTCCATCACATTTGTTCCCAGCACATGGAATATTACTCAGTTCCTTCACCTCCATTACATTTGATCCCAGCACATGGCCTATTACTCAGTTCCTTCACCTCCATCACATTTGTTCCCAGCACATGGCCTATCACTGAGTTCCTTCACCTCCATCACATTTGATCCCAGCACATGGCCTATTACTCTGTTCCTTCACCTCCATCACATTTGTTCCCAGCACATGGCCTATCACTGAGTTCCTCCACCTCCATCACATTTGATCCCAGCACATGGACTATTACTCAGTTCCTTCACCTCCATCACATTTGTTCCCAGCACATGGCCTATTACTCAGTTCCTGCACCTCCATCACATTTGTTCCCAGCACATGGCCTATTACTCAGTTCCTTCACCTCCATCACATTTGTTCCCAACACATGGACTATTACTCAGTTCCTTCACCTCCATCACATTTGTTCCCAGCTCATGGACTATTACTCAGTTCCTTCACCTCCATCACATTTGTTCCCGCACATGGACTATTACTCAGTTCCTTCACTTCCATCACATTTGTTCCCAGCACATGGCCTATTACTCAGTTCCTTCACCTCCATCACATTTGTTCGCTGCACCTGGACTATTACTCAGTTCCTTCACCATCATCACATTTGTTCCCAGCACATGGACTATTACTGAGTTCCTTCACCTCCATCACATATGTTCCCAGCACATGGCCTATTACTCAGTTCCTTAACCTCCATCACATTTGTTCGCAGCACATGGACTATTACTGAGTTCCTTCACCTCCATCACATTTGTTCCCAGCACATGGAGTATTACTCAGTTCCTTCAACTGCATCACATTTGTTCCCAGCACTTGGATTATTACTCAGTTGCTTCACCTCCATCAGATTTGTTCCCAGCACATGAACTATTACTCAGTTACTTCAGCTCCATCACATTTGTTCCCGTACATGGATTATTACTCAGTTCCTTCACCTCCATCACATTTGATCCCAGCACATGGACTATTACTCAGTTCCTTCACCTCCATCACATTTGTTCGCAGCACATGGCCTATTACTGAGTTCCTTCACCTCCATCACATTTGTTCCCAGCACTTGGACTATTACTCAGTTCCTTCAGCTCCATCACATTTGTTCCCGTACATGGATTATTACTCAGTTCCTTCAACACCATCACATTTGTTCCCAGCTCATGGACTATTACTTAGTTTCATCACCTCAATCACATTTGTTCCCATACTTGGACTAATACTCAGTTCCTTCACCTCCATCACATTTGTTCCCAGCACATGGCCTATTACCCAGTTCCTTCACCTCCATCACATATGTTCCCAGCACATGGCCTATTACTGAGTTCCTTCACCTCCATCACATTTGTTCCTAGCACATGGCCTATTACTCAGTTCCTTCACCTCCATCACATTTTTTCGCACCACATAGACTATTACTCAGTTCCTTCACCTCCATCAAATTTGTTCCTAGCACATGGCCTATTACTCAGTTCCTTCACCTCCATCACATATGTTCCCAGCACATGGCCTATTACTGAGTTCCTTCACCTCCATCACATTTGTTCCAGCACATGGCCTATTACTCAGTTCCTTCACCTCCATCACATTTGTTCCCAGCACATGGACTATTACTCACTTCCTTCACCTCCATCACATTTGTTCGCAGCACATGGACTATTACTCAGTTCCTTCACCTCCATCACATTTGTTCCCAGCACATGGAATATTACTCAGTTCCTTCACCTCCATTACATTTGTTCCCAGCACATGGTCTATTTCTCAGTTCCTTCACCTCCATCACATTTGTTCCCAGCACATGGACTATTACTGAGTTCCTTCACCTCCATCACATTTGATCCCAGCACATGGACTATTACTCAGTTCCTTCACCTCCATCACATTTGTTCGCAGCACATGGCCTATTACTCAGTTCCTTCACCTCCATCACATTTGTTCGCAGCACATGGACTATTACTCAGTTCCTTCACCTCCATCACATTTGATCCCAGCACATGGCCTATTACTCAGTTCCTTCACCTCCATCACATTTGTTCCCAGCACATGGCCTATCACTGAGTTCCTTCACCTCCATCACATTTGATCCCAGCACATGGCCTATTACTCAGTTCCTTCATATCCATCACATTTGTTCCCAGCATATGGCCTATCACTGAGTTCCTTCACCTCCATCACATTTGATCCCAGCACATGGACTATTACTCAGTTCCTTCACCTCCATCACATTTGTTCCCAGCACATGGCCTATTACTCAGTTCCTGCACCTCCATCACATTTGTTCCCAGCACATGGCCTATTACTCAGTTCCTTCACCTCCATCACATTTGTTCCCAACACATGGACAATTACTCAGTTCCTTCACCTCCATCACATTTGTTCCCAGCTCATGGACTATTACTCAGTTCCTTCACATCCATCACATTTGTTCCCGCACATGGACTATTACTCAGTTCCTTCACTTCCATCACATTTGTTCCCAGCACATGGACTATTACTCAGTTCCTTCACCTGAATCACATTTGTTCAAAGCACATGGACTATTACTCAGTTCCTTCACCTCCATCACATTTGTTCCCAGCACATGGACTATTACTGAGTTCCTTCACCTCCATCACATATGTTCCCAGCACATGGCCTATTACTCAGTTCCTTAACCTCCATCACATTTGTTCGCAGCACATGGACTATTACTGAGTTCCTTCACCTCCATCACATTTGTTCCCAGCACATGGAGTATTACTCAGTTCCTTCAACTGCATCACATTTGTTCCCAGCACTTGGACTATTACTCAGTTCCTTCAGCTCCATCACATTTGTTCCCGTACATGGATTATTACTCAGTTCCTTCACCTCCATCACATTTGTTCCCAGCACATGGACTATTACTGAGTTCCTTCACCTCCATCACATTTGATCACAGCACATGGACTATTACTCAGTTCCTTCACCTCCATCACATTTGTTCGCAGCACATGGCCTATTACTCAGTTCCTTCACCTCCATCACATTTGTTCGCAGCACATGGTCTATTACTCAGTTCCTTCACCTCCATCACATTTGATCCCAGCACATGGCCTATTACTCAGTTCCTTCACCTCCATCACATTTGTTCCCAGCACATGGCCTATCACTGAGTTCCTTCACCTCCATCACATTTGATCCCAGCACATGGCCTATTACTCTGTTCCTTCACCTCCATCACATTTGTTCCCAGCACATGGCCTATCACTGAGTTCCTTCACCTCCATCACATTTGATCCCAGCACATGGACTATTACTCAGTTCCTTCACCTCCATCACATTTGTTCCCAGCACATGGCCTATTACTCAGTTCCTGCACCTCCATCACATTTGTTCCCAGCACATGGCCTATTACTCAGTTCCTTCACCTCCATCACATTTGTTCCCAACACATGGACTATTACTCAGTTCCTTCACCTCCATCACATTTGTTCCCAGCTCATGGACTATTACTCAGTTCCTTCACCTCCATCACATTTGTTCCCGCACATGGACTATTACTCAGTTCCTTCACTTCCATCACATTTGTTCCCAGCACATGGCCTATTACTCAGTTCCTTCACCTCCATCACATTTGTTCGCTGCACCTGGACTATTACTCAGTTCCTTCACCTCCATCACATATGTTCGCAGCACCTGGACTATTACTCATTTCCTTCACCTCCATCACATTTGTTCACAGCACATGGACTATTACTGAGTTCCTTCACCTCCATCACATATGTTCCCAGCACATGGCCTATTACTCAGTTCCTTAACCTCCATCACATTTGTTCGCAGCACATGGACTATTACTGAGTTCCTTCACCTCCATCACATTTGTTCCCAGCACATGGAGTATTACTCAGTTCCTTCAACTGCATCACATTTGTTCCCAGCACTTGGATTATTACTCAGTTCCTTCACCTCCATCAGATTTGTTCCCAGCACATGAACTATTACTCAGTTCCTTCAGCTCCATCACATTTGTTCCCGTACATGGATTATTACTCAGTTCCTTCACCTCCATCACATTTGTTCCCAGCACGTGGACTATTACAGAGTTCCTTCACCTCCATCACATTTGATCCCAGCACATGGACTATTACTCAGTTCCTTCACCTCCATCACATTTGTTCGCAGAACATGGCCTATTACTCAGTTCCTTCACCTCCATCACATTTGTTCGCAGCACATGGTCTATTACTCAGTTCCTTCACCTCCATCACATTTGATCCCAGCACATGGCCTATTCCTCAGTTCCTTCACCTCCATCACATTTGTTCCCAGCACATGGCCTATCACTGAGTTCCTTCACCTCCATCACATTTGATCCCAGCACATGGCCTATTACTCAGTTCCTTCACCTCCATCACATTTGTTCCCAGCACATGGCCTATCACTGAGTTCCTTCACCTCCATCACATTTGATCCCAGCACATGGCCTATTACTCAGTTCCTTCACCTCCATCACATTTGTTCCCAGCACATGGCCTATTACTCAGTTCCTGCACCTCCATCACATTTGTTCCCAGCACATGGCCTATTACTCAGTTCCTTCACCTCCATCACATTTGTTCCCAACACATGGACTATTACTCAGTTCCTTCACCTCCATCACATTTGTTCCCAGCTCATGGACTATTACTCAGTTCCTTAACCTCCATCACATTTGTTCGCAGCACATGGACTATTACTGAGTTCCTTCACCTCCATCACATTTGTTCCCAGCACATGGAGTATTACTCAGTTCCTTCAACTGCATCACATTTGTTCCCAGCACTTGGATTATTACTCAGTTCCTTCACCTCCATCAGATTTGTTCCCAGCACATGAACTATTACTCAGTTCCTTCAGCTCCATCACATTTGTTCCCGTACATGGATTATTACTCAGTTCCTTCACCTCCATCACATTTGTTCCCAGCACGTGGACTATTACAGAGTTCCTTCACCTCCATCACATTTGATCCCAGCACATGGACTATTACTCAGTTCCTTCACCTCCATCACATTTGTTCGCAGCATATGGCCTATTACTCAGTTCCTTCACCTCCATCACATTTGTTCGCAGCACATGGTCTATTACTCAGTTCCTTCACCTCCATCACATTTGATCCCAGCACATGGCCTATTACTCAGTTCCTTCACCTCCATCACATTTGTTCCCAGCACATGGCCTATCACTGAGTTCCTTCACCTCCATCACATTTGATCCCAGCACATGGCCTATTACTCAGTTCCTTCACCTCCATCACATTTGTTCCCAGCACATGGCCTATTACTCAGTTCCTTCACCTCCATCACATTTGATCCCAGCACATGGCCTATTACTCAGTTCCTTCACCTCCATCACATTTGTTCCCAGCACATGGCCTATCACTGAGTTCCTTCACCTCCATCACATTTGATCCCAGCACATGGCCTATTACTCAGTTCCTTCACCTCCATCACATTTGATCCCAGCACATGGCCTATTACTCAGTTCCTTCACCTCCATCACATTTGTTCCCAGCACATGGCCTATCACTGAGTTCCTTCACCTCCATCACATTTGATCCCAGCACATGGCCTATTACTCAGTTCCTTCACCTCCATCACATTTGTTCCCAGCACATGGCCTATTACTCAGTTCCTGCACCTCCATCACATTTGTTCCCAGCACATGGCCTATTACTCAGTTCCTTCACCTCCATCACATTTGTTCCCAACACATGGACTATTACTCAGTTCCTTCACCTCCATCACATTTGTTCCCAGCTCATGGACTATTACTCAGTTCCTTAACCTCCATCACATTTGTTCGCAGCACATGGACTATTACTGAGTTCCTTCACCTCCATCACATTTGTTCCCAGCACATGGAGTATTACTCAGTTCCTTCAACTGCATCACATTTGTTCCCAGCACTTGGATTATTACTCAGTTCCTTCACCTCCATCAGATTTGTTCCCAGCACATGAACTATTACTCAGTTCCTTCAGCTCCATCACATTTGTTCCCGTACATGGATTATTACTCAGTTCCTTCACCTCCATCACATTTGTTCCCAGCACGTGGACTATTACAGAGTTCCTTCACCTCCATCACATTTGATCCCAGCACATGGACTATTACTCAGTTCCTTCACCTCCATCACATTTGTTCGCAGCATATGGCCTATTACTCAGTTCCTTCACCTCCATCACATTTGTTCGCAGCACATGGTCTATTACTCAGTTCCTTCACCTCCATCACATTTGATCCCAGCACATGGCCTATTACTCAGTTCCTTCACCTCCATCACGTTTGTTCCCAGCACATGGCCTATCACTGAGTTCCTTCACCTCCATCACATTTGATCCCAGCACATGGCCTATTACTCAGTTCCTTCACCTCCATCACATTTGTTCCCAGCACATGGCCTATTACTCAGTTCCTGCACCTCCATCACATTTGTTCCCAGCACATGGCCTATTACTCAGTTCCTTCACCTCCATCACATTTGTTCCCAACACATGGACTATTACTCAGTTCCTTCACCTCCATCACATTTGTTCCCAGCTCATGGACTATTACTCAGTTCCTTCACCTCCATCACATTTGTTCCCGCACATGGACTATTACTCAGTTCCTTCACTTCCATCACATTTGTTCCCAGCACATGGCCTATTACTCAGTTCCTTCACCTCCATCACATATGTTCCCAGCACATGGCCTATTACTGAGTTCCTTCACCTCCATCACATTTGTTCCTAGCACATGGCCTATTACTCAGTTCCTTCACCTCCATCACATTTTTTCGCACCACATAGACTATTACTCAGTTCCTTCAACACCATCACATTTGTTCGCAGCACATGGGCTATTACTCAGTTCCTTCACCTCCATCACATTTGTTCCAGCACATAGCCTATTACTCAGTTCCTTCACCTCCATCACATTTGTTCCCAGCACATGGACTATTACTCACTTCCTTCACCTCCATCACATTTGTTCGCAGCACATGGACTATTACTCAGTTCCTTCACCTCCATCACATTTGTTCCCAGCACATGGAATATTACTCAGTTCTTTCACCTCCATCACATTTGTTCCCAGCACATGGACTATTTCTCAGTTCCTTCACCTCCATCACATTTGTTCCCAGCACATGGACTATTACTGAGTTCCTTCACCTCCATCACATTTGATCCCAGCACATGGACTATTACTCAGTTCCTTCACCTCCATCACATTTGTTCCCAGCACATGGACTATTACTGAGTTCCTTCACCTCCATCACATTTGTTCCCAGCACATGGAGTATTACTCAGTTCCTTCAACTGCATCACATTTGTTCCCAGCACTTGGACTATTACTCAGTTCCTTCACCTCCATCAGATTTGTTCCCAGCACATGAACTATTATTCAGTTCCTTCAGCTCCATCACATTTGTTCCCGTACATGGATTATTACTCAGTTCCTTCACCTCCATCACATTTGTTCCCAGCACATGGACTATTACTCATTTCCTTCACCTCCATCACATTTGTTCCCGCACATGGACTATTACTCAGTTCCTTCAACACCATCACATTTGTTCGCAGCACATGGGCTATTACTCAGTTCCTTCACCTCCATCACATTTGTTCCAGCACATGGCCTATTACTCAGTTCCTTCACCTCCATCACATTCGTTCCCAGCTCATGGACTATTACTCAGTTTCTTCACCTCCATCACATTTGTTCCCAGCTCATGGAGTATTACTCAGTTCCTTCACCTCCATCACATTTGTTCCCAGCACATGGAGTATTACTCACTTCCTTCACCTCCATCACATTTGTTCCCAGCACATGGCCTATCACTGAGTTCCTTCACCTCCATCACATTTGATCCCAGCACATGGACTATTACTCAGTTCCTTCACCTGCATCACATTTGTTCCCAGCACATGGACTATTACTCAGTTCTTTCACCTCCATCACATTTGTTCCCAGCACATGGCCTATTACTCAGTTCTTTCACCTCCATCACATTTGTTCCCAGCACATGGCCTATTACTCAGTTCCTTCACCTCCACCACATTTGTTCCCAGCACATGGACTATTACTCAGCTCCTTCACCTCCATCACATTTGTTCGCAGCACATGGACTATTACTCAGTTCCTTCACCTCCATCACATTTGTTCCCAGCACATGGACTATTACTCAGTTCCTTGACCTCCATCACATTTGTTCCCAGCACATGGACTATTACTCAGTTCCTTCACCTCCATCACATTTGTTCCCAGCACATGGCCTATTACTCAGTTCCTTCACCTCCATCACATTTGTTCGCAGCACATGGCATATTAGTCAGTTCCTTCACCTCCATCACATTTGTTCCCAGCTCATGGACTATTACTCAGTTCCTTCACCTCCATCACATTTGTTCCCAACACATGGACTATTACTCAGTTCTTTCACCTCCATCACATATGTTCCCAGCACATGGCCTATTACTCAGTTCCTTCACCTCTGTCACATTTGTTCCCAGCACATGGACTATTACTCAGTTCTTTCACCTCCATCACATTTGTTCCCAGCACATGGCCTATTACTCAGTTCCTTCACCTCCATCACATTTGTTCCCAGCACATGGACTATTACTCAGTTCCTTCACCTCCATCACATTTGTTCCCAGTACATGGCCTATTACTCAGTTCCTTCACCTCCATCATATTTGTTCGCAGCACATGGCCTATTAGTCAGTTCCTTCACCTCCATCACATTTGTTCCCAGCTCATGGTCTATTACTCAGTTCCTTCACTCCATCACATTTGTTCCCAGCACATGGACTATTACTCAGTTCTTTCACCTCCATCACATTTGTTCCCAGCACATGGCCTATTACTCAGTTCCTTCACCTCCATCACATTTGTTCCCAGCACATGGACTATTACTCAGTTCCTTCACCTCCATTACATTTGTTCCCACCACCTAGCCTATTACTCAGTTCCTTCACCTCCATCACATTTGTTCGCAGCACATGTACTATTACACAGTTCCTTCACCTCCATCACATATGTTCCCAGCACATGGCCTATTACTGAGTTCCTTCACCTCCATCACATTTGTTCCCAGCACATGGCCTATTACTCAGTTCCTTCACCTCCATCACATTTGTTCCCAGCACATGGACTATTACTCAGTTCCTTCACCTCCATTACATTTGTTCCCACCACCTAGCCTATTACTCAGTTCCTTCACCTCCATCACATTTGTTCGCAGCACATGTACTATTACACAGTTCCTTCACCTCCATCACATATGTTCCCAGCACATGGCCTATTACTGAGTTCCTTCACCTCCATCACATTTGTTCCTAGCACATGGCCTATTACTCAGTTCCTTCACCTCCATCACGTTTTTTCGCACCACATAGACTATTACTCAGTTCCTTCACCTCCATCACATTTGTTCCTAGCACATGGCCTATTACTCAGTTCCTTCACCTCCATCACATATGTTCCCAGCACATGGCCTATTACTGAGTTCCTTCACCTCCATCACATTTGTTCCTAGCACATGGCCTATTACTCAGTTCCTTCACCTCCATCACATTTTTTCGCACCACATAGCCTATTACTCAGTTCCTTCACCTCCATCACATTTGTTCCCAGCACATGGACTATTACTCACTTCCTTCACCTCCATCACATTTGTTCGCAGCACATGGACTATTACTCAGTTCCTTCACCTCCATCACATTTGTTCCCAGCACATGGAATATTACTCAGTTCTTTCACCTCCATCACATTTGTTCCCAGCACATGGACTATTTCTCAGTTCCTTCACCTCCATCACATTTGTTCCCAGCACATGGACTATTACTGAGTTCCTTCACCTCCATCACATTTGATCCCAGCACATGGACTATTACTCAGTTCCTTCACCTCCATCACATTTGTTCCCAGCACATGGAATATTACTCAGTTCTTTCACCTCCATCACATTTGTTCCGAGCACATGGACTATTTCTCAGTTCCTTCACCTCCATCAAATTTGTTCCCAGCACATGGACTATTACTGAGTTCCTTCACCTCCATCACATTTGATCCCAGCACATGGACTATTACTCAGTTCCTTCACCTCCATCACATTTGTTCGCAGCACATGGACTATTACTCAGTTCCTTCACCTCCATCACATTTGTTCCCAGCACCTGGACTATTACTCAGTTCCTTCACCTCCATCACATTTGTTCCCAGCACATGGACTATTACTCAGTTCCTTCACCTCCATCACATTTGTTCCCAGCACATGGCCTATTACTCAGTTCCTTCACCTCCATCACATTAGTTCGCTGCACATGGCCTATTAGTCAGTTCCTTCACCTCCATCACATTTGTTCCCAGCTCATGGACTATTACTCAGTTCCTTCACCTCCATCACATTTGTTCCCAGCACATGGACTATTACTCAGTACCTTCACCTCCATCACATTTGTTCCCAGCACATGGACTATTACTCAGTTCCTTCACCTCCATCACATTTGTTTCCCAGCACATGGACTATTACTCAGTTCCTTCACCTCCATTACATTTGTTCCCACCACATAGCCTATTACTCAGTTCCTTCACCTCCATCACATTTGTTCGCAGCACATGTACTATTACCCAGTTCCTTCACCTCCATCACATATGTTCCCAGCACATGGCCTATTACTGAGTTCCATCACCTCCATCACATTTGTTCCTAGCACATGGCCTATTACTCAGTTCCTTCACCTCCATCACATTTTTTCGCACCACATAGACTATTACTCAGTTCCTTCACTTCCATCACATTTGTTCCTAGCACATGGCCTATTACTCAGTTCCTTCACCTCCATCACATATGTTCCCAGCACATGGCCTATTACTGAGTTCCTTCACCTCCATCACATTTGTTCCCAGCACATGGCCCATTACTCAGTTCCTTCAACTCCATCACATTTGTTCGCAGCACATGGACTACTACTCAGTTCCTTCACCTCCATCACATTTGTTCCCAGCACCTGGACTATTACTCAGTTCCTTCACCTCCATCACATTTGTTCCCAGCACATGGACTATTACTCAGTTCCTTCACCTCCATCACATTTGTTCCCAGCACATGGCCTATTACTCAGTTCCTTCACCTCCATCACATTAGTTCGCTGCACATGGCCTATTAGTCAGTTCCTTCACCTCCATCACATTTGTTCCCAGCTCATGGACTATTACTCAGTTCCTTCACCTCCATCACATTTGTTCCCAGCACATGGAGTATTACTCACTTCCTTCACCTCCATCACATTTGTTCCCAGCACATGGCCTATCACTGAGTTCCTTCACCTCCATCACATTTGATCCCAGCACATGGACTATTACTCAGTTCCTTCACCTGCATCACATTTGTTCCCAGCACATGGACTATTACTCAGTTCCTTCACCTCCATCACATTTGTTCGCAGCACATGGCATATTAGTCAGTTCCTTCACCTCCGTCACATTTGTTCCCAGCTCATGGACTATTACTCAGTTCCTTCACCTCCATCACATTTGTTCCCAGCACATGGACTATTACTCAGTTCTTTCACCTCCATCACATATGTTCCCAGCACATGGCCTATTACTCAGTTCCTTCACCTCTGTCACATTTGTTCCCAGCACATGGACTATTACTCAGTTCTTTCACCTCCATCACATTTGTTCCCAGCACATGGCCTATTACTCAGTTCCTTCACCTCCATCACATTTGTTCCCAGCACATGGACTACTACTCAGTTCCTTCACCTCCATCACATTTGTTCGCAGCAAATGGACTATTACTCAGTTCCTTCACCTCCATCACATTTGTTCCTAGCACATGGCCTATTACTCAGTTCCTTCACCTCCATCACATATGTTCCCAGCACATGGCCTATTACTGAGTTCCTTCACCTCCATCACATGTGTTCCTAGCACATGGCCTATTACTCAGTTCCTTCACCTCCATCACATTTTTTCGCACCACATAGACTATTACTCAGTTCCTTCAACACCATCACATTTGTTCGCAGCACATGGGCTATTACTCAGTTCCTTCACCTCCATCACATTTGTTCCAGCACATGGCCTATTACTCAGTTCCTTCACCTCCATCACATTTGTTCCCAGCACATGGACTAATACTCACTTCCTTCACCTCCATCACATTTGTTCGCAGCACATGGACTATTACTCAGTTCCTTCACCTCCATCACATTTGTTCCCAGCACATGGAATATTACTCAGTTCTTTCACCTCCATCACATTTGTTCCCAGCACATGGACTATTTCTCAGTTCCTTCACCTCCATCACATTTGTTCCCAGCACATGGACTATTACTGAGTTTCTTCACCTCCATCACATTTGATCCCAGCACATGGACTATTACTCAGTTCCTTCACCTCCATCACATTTGTTCCCAGCACATGGAATATTACTCAGTTCTTTCACCTCCATCACATTTGTTCCCAGCACATGGACTATTTCTCAGTTCCTTCACCTCCATCAAATTTGTTCCCAGCACATGGACTATTACTGAGTTCCTTCACCTCCATCACATTTGATCCCAGCACATGGACTATTACTCAGTTCCTTCACCTCCATCACATTTGTTCGCAGCACATGGACTATTACTCAGTTCCTTCACCTCCATCACATTTGTTCCCAGCACCTGGACTATTACTCAGTTCCTTCACCTCCATCACATTTGTTCCCAGCACATGGACTATTACTCAGTTCCTTCACCTCCATCACATTTGCTCCCAGCACATGGCCTATTACTCAGTTCCTTCACCTCCATCACATTAGTTCGCTGCACATGGCCTATTAGTCAGTTCCTTCACCTCCATCACATTTGTTCCCAGCTCATGGACTATTACTCAGTTCCTTCACCTCCATCACATTTGTTCCCAGCACATGGACTATTACTCAGTTCCTTCACCTCCATCACATTTGTTCCCAGCACATGGACTATTACTCAGTTCCTTCACCTCCATCACATTTGTTTCCCAGCACATGGACTATTACTTAGTTCCTTCACCTCCATCACATTTGTTTCCCAGCACATGGACTATTACTTAGTTCCTTCACCTCCATCACATTTTTTCGCACCACATAGACTATTACTCAGTTCCTTCAACACCATCACATTTGTTCGCAGCACATGGGCTATTACTCAGTTCCTTCACCTCAATCACATTTGTTCCCAGCACATGGCCTATTAGTCAGTTCCTTCACCTCCATCACATTTGTTCCCAGCTCATCGACTATTACTCAGTTCCTTCACCTCCATCACATTTGTTCCCAGCACATGGAATATTACTCAGTTCCTTCACCTCCATCACATTTGTTCCCAGCTCATGGACTATTACTCACTTCCTTCACCTCCATCTCATTTGTTCGCAGCACATGGACTATTACTCAGTTCCTTCACCTCCATCACATTTGTTCCCAGCACATGGCCTATTACTCAGTTCCTTCACCTCCATCACATTTGTTCCCAGCTCATGGTCTATTACT
The DNA here is from genome assembly GCF_030144855.1 of Hypanus sabinus. NCBI lineage: Eukaryota > Metazoa > Chordata > Chondrichthyes > Myliobatiformes > Dasyatidae > Hypanus > Hypanus sabinus. The sequence continues at coordinate 248,683 of NW_026781467.1, read as the reverse complement.
CACTTCCTTCACCTCCATCTCATTTGTTCGCAGCACATGGAATATTACTCAGTTCTTTCACCTCCATCACATTTGTTCCCAGCACATGGACTATTTCTCAGTTCCTTCACCTCCATCACATTTGTTCCCAGCACATGGACTATTACTGAGTTCCTTCACCTCCATCACATTTGTTCCCAGCACATGGACTATTACTCAGTTCCTTCACCTCCATCACATTTGTTCGCAGCACATGGACTATTATTCAGTTCCTTCACCTCCATCACATTTGTTCCCAGCACATGGACTATTACTCAGTTCCTTCACCTCCATCACATTTGTTCCCAGCACATGGACTATTACTCAGTTCCTGCACCTCCATCACATTTGTTCCCAGCACATGGCCTATTACTCAGTTCCTTCACCTCCATCACATTTGTTCCCAGCACATGGCCTAATAGTCAGTTCCTTCACCTCCATCACATTTGTTCCCAGCTCATGGACTATTACTCAGTTCCTTCACATCCATCACATTTGTTCGCAGCACATGGCCTATTACTGAGTTCCTTCACCTCCATCACATTTGTTCCTAGCACATGCCCTATTACTCAGTTCTTTCACCTCCATCACATTTTTTCTCACCACATAGACTATTACTCAGTTCCTTCAACACCCATCACATTTGTTCGCAGCACATGTGCTATTACTCAGTTCCTTCACTCCATCACATTTGTTCCCAGCACATGGCCTATTACTCAGTTCCTTCACCTCCATCACATTTGTTCCCAGCACATGGACTATTACTCACTTCCTTCACCTCCATCACATTTGTTCGCAGCACATGGACTATTACTCAGTTCCTTCACCTCCATCACATTTGTTCCCAGCACATGGAATATTACTCAGTTCTTTCACCTCCATCACATTTGTTCCCAGCACATGGACAATTACTCAGTTCCTTCACCTCCATCACATTTGATCCCAGCACATGGACTATTACTCAGTTCCTTCACCTCCATCACATTTGTTCCCAGCACATGGAATATTACTCAGTTCTTTCACCTCCATCACATTTGTTCCCAGCACATGGACTATTTCTCAGTTCCTTCAGCTCCATCACATTTGTTCCCAGCACATGGACTATTACTGAGTTCCTTCACCTCCATCACATTTGATCCCAGCACATGGACTATTACTCAGTTCCTTCACCTCCATCACATTTGTTCCCAGCACATGGAATATTACTCAGTTCTTTCACCTCCATCACATTTGTTCCCAGCACATGGACTATTTCTCAGTTCCTTCACCTCCATCACATTTGTTCCAAGCACATGGACTAATTCTGAGTTCCTTCACCTCCATCACATTTGATCCCAGCACATGGACTATTACTCAGTTCCTTCACCTCCATCTCATTTGTTCCCAGCACATGGCCTATTACTCAGTTCCTTCACCTCCATCACATTTGTTCGCAGCACATGGTCTATTACTCAGTTCCTTCACCTCCATCACATTTGATCCCAGCACATGGCCTATTACTCAGTTCCTTCACCTCCATTACATTTGTTCCCAGCACATGGCCTATCACTGAGTTCCTTCACCTCCATCACATTTGATCCCAGCACATGGCCTATTACTCAGTTCCTTCACCTCCATCACATTTGATCCCAGCACATGGACTATTACTCAGTTCCTTCATCTCCATCACATTTGTTCCCAGCACATGGCCTATTACTCAGTTCCTGCACCTCCATCACATTTGTTCCCAGCACATGGCCTATTACTCAGTTCCTTCAACTCCATCACATTTGTTCCCAACACATGGACTATTACTCAGTTCCTTCACCACCATCAAATTTGCTCCCAGCACATGGCCTATTACTCAGTTCCTTCACCTCCATCACATTTGTTCCCAGCACATGGCCTATTACTCAGTTCCTTCAACTCCATCAAATTTGCTCCCAGCACATGGCCTATTACTCAGTTCCTTCACCTCCATCACATTTGTTCGCTGCACCTGGACTATTACTCAGTTCCTTCACCTCCATCACATATGTTCGCAGCACATGGACTATTACTCATTTCCTTCACCTCCATCAGATTTGTTCCTAGCACATGGCCTATTACTCAGTTCCTTCACCTCCATCACATTTTTTCGCACCACATAGACTATTACTCAGTTCCTTCAACACCCATCACATTTGTTCGCAGCACATGGGCTATTACTCAGTTCCTTCACCTCCATCACATTTGTTCCAGCACATGGCCTATTACTCAGTTCCTTCACCTCCATCACATTTGTTCCCAGCACATGGACTATTACTCACTTCCTTCACCTCCATCACATTTGATCCCAGCACATGGACTATTACTCAGTTCCTTCACCTCCATCACATTTGTTCCCAGCACATGGAATATTACTCAGTTCTTTCACCTCCATCACATTTGTTCCCAGCACATGGACTATTTCTCAGTTCCTTCAGCTCCATCACATTTGTTCCCAGCACATGGACTATTACTGAGTTCCTTCACCTCCATCACATTTGATCCCAGCACATGGACTATTACTCAGTTCCTTCACCTCCATCACATTTGTTCCCAGCACATGGAATATTACTCAGTTCTTTCACCTCCATCACATTTGTTCCCAGCACATGGACTATTTCTCAGTTCCTTCACCTCCATCACATTTGTTCCAAGCACATGGACTAATTCTGAGTTCCTTCACCTCCATCACATTTGATCCCAGCACATGGACTATTACTCAGTTCCTTCACCTCCATCTCATTTGTTCCCAGCACATGGCCTATTACTCAGTTCCTTCACCTCCATCACATTTGTTCGCAGCACATGGTCTATTACTCAGTTCCTTCACCTCCATCACATTTGATCCCAGCACATGGCCTATTACTCAGTTCCTTCACCTCCATTACATTTGTTCCCAGCACATGGCCTATCACTGAGTTCCTTCACCTCCATCACATTTGATCCCAGCACATGGCCTATTACTCAGTTCCTTCACCTCCATCACATTTGTTCCCAGCACATGGCCTATCACTGAGTTCCTTCACCTCCATCACATTTGATCCCAGCACATGGACTATTACTCAGTTCCTTCAACTCCATCACATTTGTTCCCAACACATGGACTATTACTCAGTTCCTTCACCTCCATCACATTTGTTCCCAGCACATGGCCTATTACTCAGTTCCTTCAACTCCATCACATTTGTTCCCAGCACATGGCCTATTACTCAGTTCCTGCACCTCCATCACATTTGTTCCCAGCACATGGCCTATTACTCAGTTCCTTCAACTCCATCACATTTGTTCCCAACACATGGACTATTACTCAGTTCCTTCACCTCCATCACATTTGTTCGCAGCACATGGGCTATTACTCAGTTCCTTCACCTCCATCACATTTGTTCCAGCACATGGACTATAACTCAGTTCCTTCATCTCCAACACATTTGTTCCCAGCACATGGAATATTACTCACTTCCTTCACCTCCATCACATTTGTTCGCAGCACATGGACTATTACTCAGTTCCTTCACCTCCATCACATTTGTTCCCAGCACATGGACTATTACTGAGTTCCTTCACCTCCATCACATTTGATCCCAGCACATGGACTATTACTCAGTTCCTTCACCTCCATCACATTTGTTCCCAGCACATGGAATATTACTCAGTTCTTTCACCTCCATCACATTTGTTCCCAGCACATGGACTATTTCTCAGTTCCTTCACCTCCATCACATTTGTTCCAAGCACATGGACTAATTCTGAGTTCCTGCACCTCCATCACATTTGATCCCAGCACATGGACTATTACTCAGTTCCTTCACCTCCATCTCATTTGTTCCCAGCACATGGCCTATTACTCAGTTCCTTCACCTCCATCACATTTGTTCCCAGCACATGGCCTATTACTCACTTCCTTCACCTCCATCACATTTGTTCGCAGCACATGGCCTATTACTCAGTTCGTTCACCTCCATCACATTTGTTCCCAGCACATGGAATATTACTCAGTTCTTTCACCTCCATCACATTTGTTCCCAGCACATGGACTATTTCTCAGTTCCTTCACCTCCATCACATTTGTTCCCAGCAAATGGACTATTACTGAGTTCCTTCACCTCCATCACATTTGTTCCTAGCACATGGCCTATTACTCAGTTCCTTCACCTCCATCACATATGTTCCCAGCACATGGCCTATTACTGAGTTCCTTCACCTCCATCACATTTGTTCCTAGCACATGGCCTATTACTCAGTTCTTTCACCTCCATCACATTTGTTCCCAGCACATGACCTATTACTCAGTTCCTTCACCTCCATCACATTTGTTCGCAGCACATGGCCTATTAGTCAGTTCCTTCACCTCCATCACATTTGTTCCCAGCTCATCGACTATTACTCAGTTCCTTCACCTCCATCACATTTGTTCCCAGCACATGGAATATTACTCAGTTCCTTCACCTCCATCACAGTTGTTCCCAGCTCATGGACTATTCCTCAGTTCCTTCACCTCCATCACATTTGTTCGCAGCAAATGGACTATTACTCAGTTCCTTCACCTCTATCACATTTGTTCCCAGCACATGGACTATTACTCAGTTCCTGCACCTCCATCACATTTGTTCCCAGCACATGGCCTATTACTCAGTTCCTTCACCTCGATCACATTTGTTCGCAGCACATGGCCTATTAGTCAGTTCCTTCACCTCCATCACATTTGTTCCCAGCTCATGGACTATTACTCAGTTCCTTCACCTCCATCACATTTGTTCCCAGCACATGGACTATTACTCAGTTCTTTCACCTCCATCACATTTGTTCCCAGCACATGGCCTATTACTCAGTTCCTTCACCTCCATCACATTTGTTCCCAGCACATGGACTATTACCTAGTTCCTTCACCTCCATTACATTTGTTCCCACCACATAGCCTATTACTCAGTTCCTTCACCTCCATCACATTTGTTCGCAGCACATGTACTATTACCCAGTTCCTTCACCTCCATCACATATGTTCCCAACACATGGCCTATTACTGAGTTCCTTCACCTCCATCACATTTGTTCCTAGCACATGGCCTATTACTCAGTTCCTTCACCTCCATCACATTTTTTCGCACCACATAGACTATTACTCAGTTCCTTCACCTCCATCACATTTGTTCCTAGCACATGGCCTATTACTCAGTTCCTTCACCTCCATCACATTTGATCCCAGCACATGGACTATTACTCAGTTCCTTCACCTCCATCACATTTGTTCCCAGCACGTGGAATATTACTCAGTTCTTTCACCTCCATCACATTTGTTCCCAGCACATGGACTATTTCTCAGTTCCTTCACCTCCATCACATTTGTTCCCAGCACATGGACTATTACTCAGTTCCTTCACCTCCATCATATTTGTTCCCAGCACATGGACTATTACTCAGTTCCTTCACCTCCATCACATTTGTTCCCAGCACATGGACTATTACTGAGTTCCTTCACCTCCATCACATTTGATCCCAGCACATGATCTATTACTCAGTTCCTTCACCTCCATCACATTTGATCCCAGCACATGGCCTATTACTCAGTTCCTTCACCTCCATCACATTTGTTCCCAGCACATGGCCTATCACTGCGTTCCTTCACCTCCATCACATTTGTTCCCAGCACATGGCCTATTACTCAGTTCTTTCACCTCCATCACATTTGTTCCCAGCACATGGACTATTTCTCAGTTCCTTCACCTCCATCACATTTATTCCCAGCACATGGACTATTACTGAGTTCCTTCACCTCCATCACATTTGATCCCAGCACATGGACTATTTCTCAGTTCCTTCACCTCCATCACATTTGTTCCAAGCACATGGACTAATTCTGAGTTCCTGCACCTCCATCACATTTGATCCCAGCACATGGACTATTACTCAGTTCCTTCACCTCCATCTCATTTGTTCCCAGCACATGGCCTATTACTCAGTTCCTTCACCTCCATCACATTTGTTCCCAGCACATGGCCTATTACTCACTTCCTTCACCTCCATCACATTTGTTCGCAGCACATGGACTATTACTCAGTTCGTTCACCTCCATCACATTTGTTCCCAGCACATGGAATATTACTCAGTTCTTTCACCTCCATCACATTTGTTCCCAGCACATGGACTATTTCTCAGTTCCTTCACCTCCATCACATTTGTTCCCAGCAAATGGACTATTACTGAGTTCCTTCACCTCCATCACATTTGTTCCTAGCACATGGCCTATTACTCAGTTCCTTCACCTCCATCACATATGTTCCCAGCACATGGCCTATTACTGAGTTCCTTCACCTCCATCACATTTGTTCCTAGCACATGGCCTATTACTCAGTTCTTTCACCTCCATCACATTTGTTCCCAGCACATGGCCTATTACTCAGTTCCTTCACCTCGATCACATTTGTTCGCAGCACATGGCCTATTAGTCAGTTCCTTCACCTCCATCACATTTGTTCCCAGCTCATGGACTATTACTCAGTTCCTTCACCTCCATCACATTTGTTCCCAGCACATGGACTATTACTCAGTTCCTTCACCTCCATCACATTTGTTCCCAGCACATGGACTATTACTCAGTTACTTCACCTCCATCACATTTGTTCCCAGCACATGGACTATTACCTAGTTCCTTCACCTCCATTACATTTGTTCCCACCACATAGCCTATTACTCAGTTCCTTCACCTCCATCACATTTGTTCGCAGCACATGTACTATTACCCAGTTCCTTCACCTCCATCACATATGTTCCCAACACATGGCCTATTACTGAGTTCCTTCACCTCCATCACATTTGTTCCTAGCACATGGCCTATTACTCAGTTCCTTCACCTCCATCACATTTTTTCGCACCACATAGACTATTACTCAGTTCCTTCACCTCCATCACATTTGTTCCTAGCACATGGCCTATTACTCAGTTCCTTCACCTCCATCACATTTGATCCCAGCACATGGACTATTACTCAGTTCCTTCACCTCCATCACATTTGTTCCCAGCACGTGGAATATTACTCAGTTCTTTCACCTCCATCACATTTGTTCCCAGCACATGGACTATTTCTCAGTTCCTTCACCTCCATCACATTTGTTCCCAGCACATGGACTATTACTGAGTTCCTTCACCTCCATCACATTTGATCCCAGCACATGATCTATTACTCAGTTCCTTCACCTCCATCACATTTGATCCCAGCACATGGCCTATTACTCAGTTCCTTCACCTCCATCATATTTGTTCCCAGCACATGGACTATTACTCAGTTCCTTCACCTCCATCACATTTGTTCCCAGCACATGGACTATTACTGAGTTCCTTCACCTCCATCACATTTGATCCCAGCACATGATCTATTACTCAGTTCCTTCACCTCCATCACATTTGATCCCAGCACATGGCCTATTACTCAGTTCCTTCACCTCCATCACATTTGTTCCCAGCACATGGCCTATCACTGCGTTCCTTCACCTCCATCACATTTGTTCCCAGCACATGGCCTATTACTCAGTTCTTTCACCTCCATGACATTTGTTCCCAGCACATGGACTATTTCTCAGTTCCTTCACCTCCATCACATTTATTCCCAGCACATGGACTATTACTGAGTTCCTTCACCTCCATCACATTTGATCCCAGCACATGGACTATTACTCAGTTCCTTCACCTCCATCACATTTGTTCCCAGCACATGGCCTATTACTCAGTTCCTTCACCTCCATCACATTTGTTCGCAGCACATGGTCTATTACTCAGTTCCTTCACCTCCATCACATTTGATCCCAGCACATGGCCTATTACTCAGTTCCTTCACCTCCATCACATTTGTTCCCTGCACATGGCCTATCACTGAGTTCCTTCACCTCCATCACATTTGTTCCCAGCACATGGACTATTACTCAGTTCCTTCACCTCCATCACATTTGTTCCCAGCACATGGACTATTACTGAGTTCCTTCACCTCCATCACATTTGGTCCCAGCACATGGACTATTACTCAGTTCCTTCACCTCCATCACATTTGTTCCCAGCACATGGAATATTACTCAGTTCTTTCACCTCCATCACATTTGTTTCCAGCACATGGACTATTTCTCAGTTCCTTCACCTCCATCACATTTGTTCCCAGCACATGGACTATTACTGAGTTCCTTCACCTCCATCACATTTGATCCCAGCACATGGACTATTACTCAGTTCCTTCACCTCCATCACATTTGTTCCCAGCACATGGACTATTACTGAGTTCGTTCACCTCCATCACATTTGATCCCAGCACATGGACTATTACTCAGTTCCTTCACCTCCATCACATTTGATCCCAGCACATGGAATATTACTCAGTTCTTTCACCTCCATCACATTTGTTCCCAGCACATGGACTATTTCTCAGTTCGTTCACCTCCATCACATTTGTTCCCAGCACATGGACTATTACTGAGTTCCTTCACCTCCATCACATTTGATCCCAGCACATGGACTATTACTCAGTTCCTTCACCTCAATCACATTTGTTCCCAGCACATGGAATATTACTCAGATCCTTCACCTCCATCACATTTGTTCCCAGCACATGGAATATTACTCAGTTCCTTCACCTCCATCTCATTTGTTCCCAGCACATGGCCTATTACTCAGTTCCTACACCTCCATCACATTTGTTCGCAGCACATGTACTATTACCCAGTTCCTTCACCTCCATCGCATATGTTCCCAGCACATGGCCTATTACTGAGTTCCTTCACCTCCATCACATTTGTTCCTAGCACATGGCCTATTACTCAGTTCCTTCACCTCCATCACATTTTTTCGCACCACATAGACTATTACTCAGTTCCTTCACCTCCATCACATTTGTTCCTTGCACATGGCCTATTACTCAGTTCCTTCACCTCCATCACATATGTTCCCAGCACATGGCCTATTACTGAGTTCCTTCACCTCCATCACATTTGTTCCTATCACATGGCCTATTACTCAGTTCCTTCACCTCCATCACATTTGTTCCCAGCACATGGACTATTTCTCAGTTCCTTCACCTCCATCACATTTGTTCCCAGCACATGGACTATTACTGAGTTCCTTCACCTCCATCACATTTGATCCCAGCACATGGACTATTACTCAGTTCCTTCACCTCCATCACATTTGTTCCCAGCACATGGAATATTACTCAGTTCTTTCACCTCCATCACATTTGTTCCCAGCACATGGCCTATCACTGAGTTCCATCACCTCCATCACATTTGTTCCCAGCACATGGACTATTACTCAGTTCCTTCACCTCCATCACATTTGTTCCCAGCACATGGACTATTACTGAGTTCCTTCACCTCCATCACATTTGGTCCCAGCACATGGACTATTACTCAGTTCCCTCACCTCCATCACATTTGTTCCCAGCACATGGAATATTACTCAGTTCTTTCACCTCCATCACATTTGTTTCCAGCACATGGACTATTTCTCAGTTCCTTCACCTCCATCACATTTGTTCCCAGCACATGGACTATTACTGAGTTCCTTCACCTCCATCACATTTGATCCCAGCACATGGACTATTACTCAGTTCCTTCACCTCCATCACATTTGTTCCCAGCACATGGCCTATTACTCAGTTCCTTCACCTCCATCACATTTGTTCGCAGCACATGGTCTATTACTCAGTTCCTTCACCTCCATCACATTTGATCCCAGCACATGGACTATTACTCAGTTCCTTCACCTCCATCGCATTTGTTCGCAGCACATGGACTATTACTCAGTTCCTTCACCTCCATCACATTTGTTCCCAGCACCTGGACTATTACTCAGTTCCTTCACCTCCATCACATTTGTTCCCAGCACATGGACTATTACTCAGTTCCTTCACCTCCATCACATTTGTTCCCAGCACATGGCCTATTACTCAGTTCCTTCACCTCCATCACATTAGTTCGCTGCACATGGCCTATTAGTCAGTTCCTTCCCCTCCATCACATTTGTTCCCAGCTCATGGACTATTACTCAGTTCCTTCACCTCCATCACATTTGTTCCCAGCACATGGACTATTACTCAGTTCCTTCACCTCCATCACATTTGTTTCCCAGCACATGGACTATTACTCAGTTCCTTCACCTCCATTACATTTGTTCCCACCACATAGCCTATTACTCAGTTCCTTCACCTCCATCACATTTGTTCGCAGCACATGTACTATTACCCAGTTCCTTCACCTCCATCACATATGTTCCCAGCACATGGCCTATTACTGAGTTCCTTCACCTCCATCATATTTGTTCCCAGCACATGGCCTATTACTCAGTTCCTTCACCTCCATCACATTTTTTCGCACCACATAGACTATTACTCAGTTCCTTCACTTCCATCACATTTGTTCCTAGCACATGGCCTATTACTCAGTTCCTTCACCTCCATCACATATGTTCCCAGCACATGGCCTATTACTGAGTTCCTTCACCTCCATCACATTTGTTCCTAGCACATGGCCCATTACTCAGTTCCTTCACCTCCATCACATTTTTTCGCACCACATAGACTATTACTCAGTTCCTTCAACACCATCACATTTGTTCGCAGCACATGGGCTATTACTCAGTTCCTTCACCTCAATCACATTTGTTCCCAGCACATGGCCTATTACTCAGTTCCTTCACCTCCATCACATTTGTTCGCAGCACATGGCCTATTACACAGTTCCTTCACCTCCATCACATTTGTTCCCATCACATGGCCTATTAGTCAGTTCCTTCACCTCCATCACATTTGTTCCCAGCTCATCGACTATTACTCAGTTCCTTCACCTCCATCACATTTGTTCCCAGCACATGGAATATTACTCAGTTCCTTCACCTCCATCACATTTGTTCCCAGCTCATGGACTATTACTCACTTCCTTCACCTCCATCTCATTTGTTCGCAGCACATGGACTATTACTCAGTTCCTTCACCTCCATCACATTTGTTCCCAGCACATGGAATATTACTCAGTTCTTTCACCTCCATCACATTTGTTCCCAGCACATGGACTATTTCTCAGTTCCTTCACCTCCATCACATTTGTTCCCAGCACATGGACTATTACTGAGTTCCTTCACCTCCATCACATTTGTTCCCAGCACATGGACTATTACTCAGTTCCTGCACCTCCATCACATTTGTTCCCAGCACATGGCCTATTACTCAGTTCCTTCACCTCCATCACATTTGTTCGCAGCACATGGCCTATTAGTCAGTTCCTTCACCTCCATCACATTTGTTCCCAGCTCATGGACTATTACTCAGTTCCTTCACCTCCATCACATTTGTTCCCAGCACATGGCCTATTACTGAGTTCCTTCACCTCCATCACATTTGTTCCTAGCACATGGCCTATTACTCAGTTCTTTCACCTCCATCACATTTTTTCGCACCACATAGACTATTACTCAGTTCCTTCAACACCCATCACATTTGTTCGCAGCACATGGGCTATTACTCAGTTCCTTCACTCCATCACATTTTTTCCAGCACATGGCCTATTACTCAGTTCCTTCACCTCCATCACATTTGTTCCCAGCACATGGACTATTACTCACTTCCTTCACCTCCATCACATTTGTTCGCAGCACATGGACTATTACTCAGTTCCTTCACCTCCATCACATTTGTTCCCAGCACATGGAATATTACTCAGTTCTTTCACCTCCATCACATTTGTTCCCAGCACATGGACTATTTCTCAGTTCCTTCACCTCCATCACATTTGTTCCCAGCACATGGACTATTACTGAGTTCCTTCACCTCCATCACATTTGATCCCAGCACATGGACTATTACTCAGTTCCTTCACCTCCATCACATTTGTACCCAGCACATGGAATATTACTCAGTTCTTTCACCTCCATCACATTTGTTCCCAGCACATGGACTATTTCTCAGTTCCTTCACCTCCATCACATTTGTTCCAAGCACATGGACTATTACTGAGTTCCTTCACCTCCATCACATTTGATCCCAGCACATGGACTATTACTCAGTTCCTTCACCTCCATCACATTTGTTCCCAGCACATGGCCTATTACTCAGTTCCTTCACCTCCATCACATTTGTTCGCAGCACATGGTCTATTACTCAGTTCCTTCACCTCCATTACATTTGATCCCAGCACATGGCCTATTACTCAGTTCCTTCACCTCCATTACATTTGTTCCCAGCACATGGCCTATCACTGAGTTCCTTCACCTCCATCACATTTGATCCCAGCACATGGCCTATTACTCAGTTCCTTCACCTCCATCACATTTATTCCCAGCACATGGCCTATCACTGAGTTCCTTCACCTCCATCACATTTGATCCCAGCACATGGCCTATTACTGAGTTCCTTCACCTCCATCACATTTGTTCCTAGCACATGGCCCATTACTCAGTTCCTTCACCTCCATCAGATTTCTTCCCAACGCATAGCCTATTACTCACTTCCTTCACCTCCATCACATTTGTTCGCAGCACATGGACTATTACTCAGTTCCTTCACCTCCATCACATTTGTTCCCAGCACATGGAATATTACTCAGTTCTTTCACCTCCATCACATTTGTTCCCAGCACATGGACTATTTCTCAGTTCCTTCACCTCCATCACATTTGTTCCCAGCACATGGACTATTACTGAGTTCCTTCACCTCCATCACATTTGATCCCAGCACATGGACTATTACTCAGTTCCTTCACCTCCATCACATTTGTACCCAGCACATGGAATATTACTCAGTTCTTTCACCTCCATCACATTTGTTCCCAGCACATGGACTATTTCTCAGTTCCTTCACCTCCATCACATTTGTTCCAAGCACATGGACTATTACTGAGTTCCTTCACCTCCATCACATTTGATCCCAGCACATGGACTATTACTCAGTTCCTTCACCTCCATCACATTTGTTCCCAGCACATGGCCTATTACTCAGTTCCTTCACCTCCATCACATTTGTTCGCAGCACATGGTCTATTACTCAGTTCCTTCACCTCCATTACATTTGATCCCAGCACATGGCCTATTACTCAGTTCCTTCACCTCCATTACATTTGTTCCCAGCACATGGCCTATCACTGAGTTCCTTCACCTCCATCACATTTGATCCCAGCACATGGCCTATTACTCAGTTCCTTCACCTCCATCACATTTATTCCCAGCACATGGCCTATCACTGAGTTCCTTCACCTCCATCACATTTGATCCCAGCACATGGCCTATTACTGAGTTCCTTCACCTCCATCACATTTGTTCCTTGCACATGGCCCATTACTCAGTTCCTTCACCTCCATCACATTTTTTCGCACCACATAGACTATTACTCAGTTCCTTCAACACCATCACATTTGTTCGCAGCACATTGCCTATTACTCAGTTCCTTCACCTCAATCACATTTGTTCCCAGCACATGGCCTATTACTCAGTTCCTTCACCTCCATCACATTTGTTCGCAGCACATGGCCTATTACTCAGTTCCTTCACCTCCATCACATTTGTTCCCATCACATGGCCTATTAGTCAGTTCCTTCACCTCCATCACATTTGTTCCCAGCTCATCGACTATTACTCAGTTCCTTCACCTCCATCACATTTGTTCCCAGCACATGGAATATTACTCAGTTCCTTCACCTCCATCACATTTGTTCCCAGCTCATGGACTATTACTCACTTCCTTCACCTCCATCTCATTTGTTCGCAGCACATGGACTATTACTCAGTTCCTTCACCTCCATCACATTTGTTCCCAGCACATGGAATATTACTCAGTTCTTTCACCTCCATCACATTTGTTCCCAGCACATGGACTATTTCTCAGTTCCTTCACCTCCATCACATTTGTTCCCAGCACATGGACTATTACTGAGTTCCTTCACCTCCATCACATTTGTTCCCAGCACATGGACTATTACTCAGTTCCTGCACCTCCATCACATTTGTTCCCAGCACATGGCCTATTACTCAGTTCCTTCACCTCCATCACATTTGTTCGCAGCACATGGCCTATTAGTCAGTTCCTTCACCTCCATCACATTTGTTCCCAGCTCATGGACTATTACTCAGTTCCTTCACCTCCATCACATTTGTTCCCAGCACATGGCCTATTACTGAGTTCCTTCACCTCCATCACATTTGTTCCTAGCACATGGCCTATTACTCAGTTCTTTCACCTCCATCACATTTTTTCGCACCACATAGACTATTACTCAGTTCCTTCAACACCCATCACATTTGTTCGCAGCACATGGGCTATTACTCAGTTCCTTCACTCCATCACATTTTTTCCAGCACATGGCCTATTACTCAGTTCCTTCACCTCCATCACATTTGTTCCCAGCACATGGACTATTACTCACTTCCTTCACCTCCATCACATTTGTTCGCAGCACATGGACTATTACTCAGTTCCTTCACCTCCATCACATTTGTTCCCAGCACATGGAATATTACTCAGTTCTTTCACCTCCATCACATTTGTTCCCAGCACATGGACTATTTCTCAGTTCCTTCACCTCCATCACATTTGTTCCCAGCACATGGACTATTACTGAGTTCCTTCACCTCCATCACATTTGATCCCAGCACATGGACTATTACTGAGTTCCTTCACCTCCATCACATTTGTTCCCAGCACATGGAATATTACTCAGTTCTTTCACCTCCATCACATTTGTTCCCAGCACATGGACTATTTCTCAGTTCCTTCACCTCCATCACATCTGTTCCAAGCACATGGACAATTACTGAGTTCCTTCACCTCCATCACATTTGATCCCAGCACATGGACTATTACTCAGTTCCTTCACCTCCATCACATTTGTTCCCAGCACATGGCCTATTACTCAGTTCCTTCACCTCCATCACATTTGTTCGCAGCACATGGTCTATTACTCAGTTCCTTCACCTCCATTACATTTGATCCCAGCACATGGCCTATTACTCAGTTCCTTCACCTCCATTACATTTGTTCCCAGCACATGGCCTATCACTGAGTTCCTTCACCTCCATCACATTTGATCCCAGCACATGGCCTATTACTCAGTTCCTTCACCTCCATCACATTTATTCCCAGCACATGGCCTATCACTGAGTTCCTTCACCTCCATCACATTTGATCCCAGCACATGGACTATTACTCAGTTCCTTCACCTCCATCACATTTGTTCCCAGCACATGGCCTATTACTCAGCTCCTGCACCTCCATCACATTTGTTCCCAGCACATGGCCTATTACTCAGTTCCTTCAACTCCATCACATTTGTTCCCAACACATGGACTATTACTCAGTTCCTTCACCTCCATCACATTTGTTCCCAGCTCATGGACTATTACTCAGTTCCTTCACTTCCATCACATTTGTTCCCGCACATGGACTATTACTCAGTTCCTTCACCTCCATCACATGTGTTCCCAGCACATGGACTATTACTCAGTTCCTTCACCTCCATCACATTTTTTCGCTCCACATAGACTATTACTCAGTTCCTTCACTTCCATCACATTTGTTCCTAGCACATGGCCTATTACTCAGTTCCTTCACCTCCATCACATATGTTCCCAGCACATGGCCTATTACTGAGTTCCTTCACCTGCATCACATTTGTTCCTAGCACATGGCCCATTACTCAGTTCCTTCACCTCCATCACATTTTTTCGCACCACATAGACTATTACTCAGTTCCTTCAACACCATCACATTTGTTCGCAGCACATGGGCTATTACTCAGTTCCTTCACCTCAATCACATTTGTTCCCAGCACATGGCCTATTACTCAGTTCCTTCACCTCCATCACATTTGTTCGCAGCACATGGCCTATTACTCAGTTCCTTCACCTCCATCACATTTGTTCCCATCACATGGCCTATTAGTCAGTTCCTTCACCTCCATCACATTTGTTCCCAGCTCATCGACTATTACTCAGTTCCTTCACCTCCATCACATTTGTTCCCAGCACATGGATTATTACTCAGTTCCTTCACCTCCATCACATTTGTTCCCAGCTCATGGACTATTACTCACTTCCTTCACCTCCATCTCATTTGTTCGCAGCACATGGACTATTACTCAGTTCCTTCACCTCCATCACATTTGTTCCCAGCACTTGGAATATTACTCAGTTCTTTCACCTCCATCACATTTGTTCCCAGCACATGGACTATTTCTCAGTTCCTTCACCTCCATCACATTTGTTCCCAGCACATGGACTATTACTGAGTTCCTTCACCTCCATCACATTTGTTCCCAGCACATGAATTATTACTCAGTTCCTTCACCTCCATCAGATTTGTTCGCAGCACATGGACTATTATTCAGTTCCTTCACCTCCATCACATTTGTTCCCAGCACATGGACTATTACTCAGTTCCTTCACCTCCATCACATTTGTTCCCAGCACATGGACTATTACTCAGTTCCTGCACCTCCATCACATTTGTTCCCAGCACATGGCCTATTACTCAGTTCCTTCACCTCCATCACATTTGTTCGCAGCACATGGCCTATTATTCAGTTCCTTCACCTCCATCACATTTGTTCCCAGCTCATGGACTATTACTCAGTTCCTTCACCTCCATCACATTTGTTCCCAGCACATGGCCTATTACTGAGTTCCTTCACCTCCATCAAATTTGTTCCTAGCACATGGCCTATTACTCAGTTCTTTCACCTCCATCACATTTTTTCGCACCACATAGACTATTACTCAGTTCCTTCACTCCATCACATTTGTTCCAGCACATGGCCTATTACTCAGTTCCTTCACCTCCATCACATTTGTTCCCAGCACATGGACTATTACTCACTTCCTTCACCTCCATCACATTTGTTCGCAGCACATGGACTATTACTCAGTTCCTTCACCTCCATCACATTTGTTCCCAGCACATGGAATATTACTCAGTTCTTTCACCTCCATCACATTTGTTCCCAGCACATGGACTATTTCTCAGTTCCTTCACCTCCATCACATTTGTTCCCAGCACATGGACTATTACTGAGTTCCTTCACCTCCATCACATTTGATCCCAGCACATGGACTATTACTCAGTTCCTTCACCTCCATCACATTTGTTCCCAGCACATGGAATATTACTCAGTTCTTTCACCTCCATCACATTTGTTCCCAGCACATGGACTATTTCTCAGTTCCTTCACCTCCATCACATTTGTTCCAAGCACATGGACTATTACTGTGTTCCTTCACCTCCATCACATTTGATCCCAGCACATGGACTATTACTCAGTTCCTTCACCTCCATCACATTTGTTCCCAGCACATGGCCTATTACTCAGTTCCTTCACCTCCATCACATTTGTTCGCAGCACATGGTCTATTACTCAGTTCCTTCACCTCCATCACATTTGATCCCAGCACATGGCCTATTACTCAGTTCCTTCACCTCCATTACATTTGTTCCCAGCACATGGCCTATCACTGAGTTCCTTCACCTCCATCACATTTGATCCCAGCACATGGCCTATTACTCAGTTCCTTCACCTCCATCACATTTATTCCCAGCACATGGCCTATCACTGAGTTCCTTCACCTCCATCACATTTGATCCCAGCACATGGACTATTACTCAGTTCCTTCACCTCCATCACATTTGTTCCCAGCACATGGCCTATTACTCAGCTCCTGCACCTCCATCACATTTGTTCCCAGCACATGGCCTATTACTCAGTTCCTTCAACTCCATCACATTGGTTCCCAACACATGGACTATTACTCAGTTCCTTCACCTCCATCACATTTGTTCCCAGCTCATGGACTATTACTCAGTTCCTTCACTTCCATCACATTTGTTCCCGCACATGGACTATTACTCAGTTCCTTCACCTCCATCACATGTGTTCCCAGCACATGGACTATTACTCAGTTCCTTCACCTGAATCACATTTGCTCCCAGCACATGGCCTATTACTCAGTTTCTTCACCTCCATCACATTTGTTCGCTGCACCTGGACTATTACTCAGTTCCTTCACCTCCATCACATTTTTTCGCACCACATAGACTATTACTCAGTTCCTTCAACACCCATCAGATTTGTTCGCAGCACATGGGCTATTACTCAGTTCCTTCACCTCCATCACATTTGTTCCAGCACATGGCCTATTACTCAGTTCCTTCACCTCCATCACATTTGTTCCCAGCACATGGACTATTACTCACTTCCTTCACCTCCATCACATTTGTTCGCAGCACATGGACTATTACTCACTTCCTTCACCTCCATCACATTTGTTCCCAGCACATGGAATATTACTCAGTTCTTTCACCTCCATCACATTTGTTCCCAGCACATGGTCTATTTCTCAGTTCCTTCACCTCCATCACATTTGTTCCCAGCAAATGGACTATTACTGAGTTCCTTCACCTCCATCACATTTGTTCCCAGCACATGGCCTATTACTCAGTTCCTTCACCTCCATCACATTTGTTCCCAGCACATGGCCCATCACTGAGTTCCTTCACCTCCATCACATTTGATCCCAGCACATGGACTATTACTCAGTTCCTTCACCTCCATCACATTTGTTCCCAGCACATGGCCTATTACTCAGTTCCTGCACCTCCATCACATTTGTTCCCAGCACATGGCCTATTACTCAGTTCCTTCAACTCCATCACATTTGTTCCCAACACATGGACTATTACTCAGTTCCTTCACCTCCATCACATTTGTTCCCAGCTCATGGACTATTACTCAGTTCCTTCACTTCCATCACATTTGTTCCCGCACATGGACTATTACTCAGTTCCTTCACCTCCATCACATTTGTTCGCTGCACCTGGATTATTACTCAGTTCCTTCACCTGAATCACATTTGTTCCCAGCACAAGGCCTATTACTCAGTTTCTTCACCTCCATCACATTTGTTCGCTGCACCTGGACTATTACTCAGTTCCTTCACCTCCATCACATTTGTTCCTAGCACATGGCCTATTACTCAGTTCCTTCACCTCCATCACATTTTTTCGCACCACATAGACTATTACTCAGTTCCTTCAACACCCATCACATTTGTTCGCAGCACATGGGCTATTACTCAGTTCCTTCACCTCCATCACATTTGTTCCAGCACATGGCCTATTACTCAGTTCCTTCAACACCCATCAGATTTGTTCGCAGCACATGGGCTATTACTCAGTTCCTTCACCTCCATCACATTTGTTCCAGCACATGTCCTATTACTCAGTTCCTTCACCTCCATCACATTTGTTCCCAGCACATGGACTATTACTCACTTCCTTCACCTCCATCACATTTGTTCGCAGCACATGGACTATTACTCACTTCCTTCACCTCCATCACATTTGTTCCCAGCACATGGAATATTACTCAGTTCTTTCACCTCCATCACATTTGTTCCCAGCACATGGACTATTTCTCAGTTCCTTCACCTCCATCACATTTGTTCCCAGCAAATGGACTATTACTGAGTTCCTTCACCTCCATCACATTTGTTCCCAACACATGGACTATTACTCAGTTCCTTCACCTCCATCACATTTGATCCCAGCTCATGGACTATTACTCAGTTCCTTCACTTCCATCACATTTGTTCCCGCACATGGACTATTACTCAGTTCCTTCACCTCCATCACATGTGTTCCCAGCACATGGATTATTACTCAGTTCCTTCACCTGAATCACATTTGTTCCCAGCACATGGCCTATTACTCAGTTAGTTCACCTCCATCACATTTGTTCGCTGCACCTGGACTATTACTCAGTTCCTTCACCTCCATCACATATGTTCGCAGCACATGGACTATTACTCATTTCCTTCACCTCCATCAGATTTGTTCCTAGCACATGGCCTATTACTCAGTTCCTTCACCTCCATCACATTTTTTCGCACCACATAGACTATTACTCAGTTCCTTCAACACCCATCACATTTGTTCGCAGCACATGGGCTATTACTCAGTTCCTTCACCTCCATCACATTTGTTCCAGCACATGGCCTATTACTCAGTTCCTTCACCTCCATCACATTTGTTCCCAGCACATGGACTATTACTCACTTCCTTCACCTCCATCACATTTGTTCGCAGCACATGGACTATTACTCAGTTCCTTCACCTCCATCACATTTGTTCCCAGCACATGGAATATTACTCAGTTCTTTCACCTCCATCACATTTGTTCCCAGCACATGGACTATTTCTCAGTTCCTTCACCTCCATCACATTTGTTCCCAGCAAATGGACTATTACTCAGTTCCTTCACCTCCATCACATATGTTCCCAGTACATGGCCTATTACTGAGTTCCTTCACCTCCATCACATTTGTTCCTAGCACATGGCCTATTACTCAGTTCCTTCAACACCATCACATTTGTTCGCAGCACATGGGCTATTACTCAGTTCCTTCACCTCAATCACATTTGTTCCCAGCACATGGCCTATTACTCAGTTCCTTCACCTCCATCACATTTGTTCGCAGCACATGGCCTATTAGTCAGTTCCTTCACCTCCATCACATTTGTTCCCAGCTCATCGACTATTACTCAGTTCCTTCACCTCCATCACAGTTGTTCCCAGCTCATGGACTATTACTCACTTCCTTCACCTCCATCACATTTGTTCGCAGCAAATGGACTATTACTCAGTTCCTTCACCTCTATCACATTTGTTCCCAGCACATGGACTATTACTCAGTTCCTGCACCTCCATCACATTTGTTCGCAGCACATGGACTATTACTCAGTTCCTTCACCTCCATCACATTTGTTCGCAGCACATGGCCTATTACTCAGTTCCTTCACCTCCAACACATTTGTTCGCAGCACATGGCCTATTAGTCAGTTCCTTCACCTCCATCACATTTGTTCCCTGTACATGGCCTATTACTCAGTTCCTTCACCTCCATCACATTTGTTCGCAGCACATGGCCTATTTGTCAGTTCCTTCACCTCCATCACATTTGTTCCCAGCTCATGGACTATTACTCAGTTCCTTCACCTCCATCACATTTGTTCCCAGCACATGGATTATTACTCAGTTCCTTCACCTCCATCACATTTGTTCCCAGCACATGGAATATTACTCATTTCTTTCACCTCCATCACATTTGTTCCCAGCACATGGACTATTTCTCAGTTCCTTCACCTCCATCACATTTGTTCCCAGCACATGGACTATTACTGAGTTCCTTCACCTCCATCACATTTGATCCCAGCACATGGACTATTACTCAGTTCCTTCACCTCCATCACATTTGTTCCCAGCACATGGAATATTACTCAGTTCTTTCACCTCCATCACATTTGTTCCCAGCACATGGACTATTTCTCAGTTCCTTCACCTCCATCACATTTGTTCCCAGCACATGGACTATTACTGAGTTCCTTCACCTCCATCACATTTGATCCCAGCACATGGACTATTACTCAGTTCCTTCACCTCCATCACATTTGTTCCCAGCACATGGCCTATTACTCAGTTCCTGCACCTCCATCACATTTGTTCGCAGCACATGGACTATTGCTCAGTTCCTTCACCACCATCACATTTGTTCCCAGCACATGGAATATTACTCAGTTCTTTCACCTCCATCACATTTGTTCCCAGCACATGGACTATTTCTCAGTTCCTTCACCTCCATCACATTTGTTCCCAGCACATGGACTATTACTGAGTTCCTTCACCTCCATCACATTTGATCCCAGCACATGGACTATTACTCAGTTCCTTCACCTCCATCACAATTGTTCCCAGCACATGGCCTATTACTCAGTTCCTTCACCTCCATCACATTTGTTCGCAGCACATGGTCTATTACTCAGTTCCTTCACCTCCATCGCATTTGATCCCAGCACATGGCCTATTACTCAGTTCCTTCACCTCCATCACATTTGTTTCCAGCACATGGCCTATCACTGAGTTCCTTCACCTCCATCACATTTGATCCCAGCACATGGCCTATTACTCAGTTCCTTCACCTCCATCACATTTGTTCCCAGCACATGGCCTATCACTGAGTTCCTTCACCTCCATCACATTTGATCCCAGCACATGGACTATTACTCAGTTCCTTCACCTCCATCACATTTGTTCCCAGCACATGGCCTATTACTCAGTTCCTTCACCTCCATCACATTTGTTCCCAACACATGGACTATTACTCAGTTCCATCACCTCCATCACATTTGTTCCCAGCACATGGCCTATTACTCAGTTTCTTCACGTCCATCACATTTGTTCCCGCACATGGACTATTACTCAGTTCCTTCACCTCCATCACATTTGTTCCCAGCACATGGACTATTACTCAGTTCCTTCACCTGAATCACATTTGTTCCCAGCACATGGCCTATTACTCAGTTCCTTCACCTCCATCACATTTGTTCGCTGCACCTGGACTATTACTCAGTTCCTTCACCTCCATCACATATGTTCGCAGCACATGGACTATTACTCATTTCCTTCACCTCCATCACATTTGTTCACAGCACATGGACTATTACTGAGTTCCTTCACCTCCATCACATTTGTTCCCAGCACATGGACTAATACTCAGTTCCTTCACCTCCATCACATTTGTTCCCAGCACATGGACTATTACTCAGTTCCTTCTCCTCCATCACATTTGTTCCCAGCACTTGGACTATTACTCAGTTCCTTCACCTCCATCAGATTTGTTCCCAGCACATGGACTATTACTCAGTTCCTTCACCTCCATCACATTTGTTCCCAGCACATGGACTTTTACTCAGTTCCTTCACCTCCATCACATTTGTTCCCAGCACTTGGACTATTACTCAGTTCCTTCACCTCCATCAGATTTGTTCCCAGCACATGGACTATTACTCAGTTCCTTCACCTCCATCACATTTGTTCCCGTACATGGACCATTACTCAGTTCCTTCACCGCCATCACATTTGTTCCCAGCACATGGACTATTACTGAGTTCCTTCACCTCCATCACAATTGTTCCCAGCACATGGACTATTACTCAGTTCCTTCACCTCCATCACATATGTTCCCAGCACATGGCCTATTACTCAGTTCCTTAACCTCCATCACATTTGTTCGCAGCACATGGACTATTACTGAGTTCCTTCACCTCCATCACATTTGTTCCCAGCACATGGAGTATTACTCAGTTCCTTCAACTGCATCACATTTGTTCCCAGCACTTGGACTATTACTCAGTTCCTTCACCTCCATCAGATTTGTTCCCAGCACATGGACTATTACTCAGTTCCTTCACCTCCATCACATTTGTTCCCGTACATGGATTATTACTCAGTTACTTCACCTCCATCACATTTGTTCCCGCACATGGACTTTTACTCAGTTCCTTCACCTCCATCACATTTTTTCGCAGCACATGGACTATTACTTAGTTCCTTCACCTCCATTACATTTGTTCCCAGCACATAGCCTATTACTCAGTTCCTTCACCTCCATCACATTTGTTCGCAGCACATGTACTATTACCCAGTTCCTTCAACTCCATCAGCATATGTTCCCAGCACATGGCCTATTACTCAGTTCCTTCACCTTCATCACATTTGTTCGCACCACATAGACTATTACTCAGTTCCTTCAACACCATCACATTTGTTCGCAGCACATGGGCTATTACTCAGTTGCTTCACCTCCATCACATTTGTTCCAGCACATGGACTATTACTCAGTTCCTTCACCTCCATCACATTTGCTCCCAGCACATGGCCTATTACTCAGTTCCTTCACCTCCATCACATTCGTTCCCAGCTCATGGACTATTACTCAGTTCCTTCACCTCCATCACATTTGTTCCCAGCTCATGGACTATTACTCAGTTCCTTCACCTCCATCACATTTGTTCCCAGCACATGGACTATTACTCACTACCTTCACCTCCATCACATTTGTTCGCAGCACATGGACTATTGCTCACTTCCTTCACCTCCATCACATTTGTTCCCAGCACATGGCCTATTACTCAGTTCCTTCACCTCCATCACATTTGTTCCCAGCACATGGAATATTACTCAGTTCTTTCACCTCCATCACATTTGTTCCCAGCACATGGAATATTACTCAGTTCCTTCACCTCCATCACATTTGTTCCCAGCACATGGACTATTACTCAGTTCCTTCACCTCCATCACATTTGTTCGCAGCCCATGGCCTATTACTCAGTTCCTTCACCTCCATCACATTTGTTCGCAGCACATGGACTATTACTCAGTTCCTTCACCTCCATCACATTTCATCCCTGCACATGGCCTATTACTCAGTTCGTTCACCTCCATCACATTTGTTCCCAGCACATGGCCTATCACTGAGTTCCTTCACCTCCATCACATTTGTTCCCAGCACATGGACTATTACTGAGTTCCTTCACCTCCATCACATTTGATCCCAGCACATGGACTATTACTCAGTTCCTTCACCTCCATCACATTTGTTCCCAGCACATGGAATATTACTCAGTTCTTTCACCTCCATCACATTTGTTCCCAGCACATGGACTATTTCTCAGTTCCTTCACCTCCATCACATTTGTTCCCAGCACATGGACTATTACTGAGTTCCTTCACCTCCATCACATTTGATCCCAGCACATGGACTATTACTCAGTTCCTTCACCTCCATCACATTTGTTCCCAGCACATGGCCTATTACTCAGTTCCTTCACCTCCATCACATTTGTTCGCAGCACATGGTCTATTACTCAGTTCCTTCACCTCCATCGCATTTGATCCCAGCACATGGCCTATTACTCAGTTCCTTCACCTCCATCACATTTGTTCCCAGCACATGGAATATTACTCAGTTCTTTCACCTCCATCACATTTGTTCCCAGCACATGGACTATTTCTCAGTTCCTTCACCTCCATCACATTTGTTCCCAGCACATGGACTATTACTGAGTTCCTTCACCTCCATCACATTTGATCCCAGCACATGGACTATTACTCAGTTCCTTCACCTCCATCACATATGTTCGCAGCACATGGACTATTACTCAGTTCCTTCACCTCCATCACATTTGTTCCCAGCACATGGACTATTACTCATTTCCTTCACCTCCATCACATTTGTTCACAGCACATGGACTATTACTGAGTTCCTTCACCTCCATCACATTTGTTCCCAGCACTTGGACTATTACTCAGTTCCTTCACCTCCATCAGATTTGTTCCCAGCACATGGACTATTACTCAGTTCCTTCACCTCCATCACATTTGTTCCCGTACATGGACCATTACTCAGTTCCTTCACCGCCATCACATTTGTTCCCAGCACATGGACTATTACTGAGTTCCTTCACCTCCATCACAATTGTTCCCAGCACATGGACTATTACTCAGTTCCTTCACCTGAATCACATTTGTTCCCAGCACATGGGTTATTACTCAGTTCCTTCACCTCCATCACATTTGTTCACTGCACATGGACTATTACTCAGTTCCTTCACCTCCATCACATATGTTCCCAGCACATGGCCTATTACTCAGTTCCTTAACCTCCATCACATTTGTTCGCAGCACATGGACTATTACTGAGTTCCTTCACCTCCATCACATTTGTTCCCAGCACATGGAGTATTACTCAGTTCCTTCAACTGCATCACATTTGTTCCCAGCACTTGGACTATTACTCAGTTCCTTCACCTCCATCAGATTTGGTCCCAGCACATGGACTATTACTCAGTTCCTTCACCTCCATCACATTTGTTCCCGTACATGGATTATTACTCAGTTACTTCACCTCCATCACATTTGTTCCCAGCACATGGACTATTACTCAGTTCCTTCACCTCCATCACATTTGTTCCCGCACATGGACTTTTACTCAGTTCCTTCACCTCCATCACATTTTTTCGCAGCACATGGACTATTACTTAGTTCCTTCACCTCCATTACATTTGTTCCCAGCACATAGCCTATTACCCAGTTCCTTCACCTCCATCAGCATATGTTCCCAGCACATGGCCTATTACTCAGTTCCTTCACCTTCATCACATTTGTTCGCACCACATAGTCTATTACTCAGTTCCTTCAACACCATCACATTTGTTCGCAGCACATGGGCTATTACTCAATTCCTTCACCTCCATCACATTTGTTCCAGCACATGGCCTATTACTCAGTTCCTTCACCTCCATCACATTCGTTCCCAGCTCATGGACTATTACTCAGTTCCTTCACCTCCATCACATTTGTTCCCAGCTCATGGACTATTACTCAGTTCCTTCACCTCCATCACATTTGTTCCCAGCACATGGACTATTACTCACTACATTCACCTCCATCACATTTGTTCGCAGCTCATGGACTATTACTCAGTTCCTTCACCTCCATCACATTTGTTCCCAGCACATGGACTATTACTCACTTCCTTCACCTCCATCACATTTGTTCCCAGCTCATGGCCTATTACTCAGTTCCTTCACCTCCATCACATTCGTTCCCAGCTCATGGACTATTACTCAGTTCCTTCACCTCCATCACATTTGTTCCCAGCTCATGGACTATTACTCAGTTCCTTCACCTCCATCACATTTGTTCCCAGCACATGGCCTATTACTCAGTTCCTTCACCTCCATCACATTTGTTCCCAGCACATGGAATATTACTCAGTTCTTTCACCTCCATCACATTTGTTCCCAGCACATGGAATATTACTCAGTTCCTTCACCTCCATCACATTTGTTCCCAGCACATGGACTATTTCTCAGTTCCTTCACCTCCATCACATTTGATCCCAGCACATGGACTATTACTCAGTTCCTTCACCTCCATCACATTTGTTCGCAGCCCATGGCCTATTACTCAGTTCCTTCACCTCCATCACATTTGTTCGCAGCACATGGACTATTACTCAGTTCCTTCACCTCCATCACATTTCATCCCTGCACATGGCCTATTACTCAGTTCGTTCACCTCCATCACATTTGTTCCCAGCACATGGCCTATCACTGAGTTCCTTCACCTCCATCACATTTGATCCCAGCACATGGCCTATTACTCAGTTCCTTCACCTCCATCACATTTGATCCCAGCACATGGCCTATTACTCAGTTCCTTCACCTCCATCACATTTGTTCCCAGCACATGAACTATTTCTCAGTTCCTACACCTCCATCACATTTGATCCCAGCACATGGCCTATTACTGAGTTCCTTCACCTCCATCACATTTGTTCCTAGCACATGGACTATTTCTCAGTTCCTTCACCTCCATCACATTTGTTCCCAGCACATGGCCTATTACTGAGTTCCTTCACCTCCATCACATTTGTTCCTAGCACATGGACTATTTCTCAGTTCCTTCACCTCCATCACATTTGTTCCCAGCATATGGACTATTACTCAGTTCCTTCACCTCCATCACATTTGATCCCAGCACATGGCCTATTACTCAGTACCTTCACCTCCATTACATTTGTTCCCAGCACATGGCATATCACTGAGTTCCTTCACCTCCATCACATTTGATCCCAGTACGTAGCCTGTTACTCAGTTACTTCACCTCCATCACATTTGTTCGCAGCACATGTCCTATTACTCAGTTCCTTCACCTCCATCACATTTGTTCCCAGCTCATGGATTATTACTCAGTTCCTTCACCTCCATCACATTTGTTCCCAGCACATGGACTATTACTCAGTTCTTTCACCTCCATCACATTTGTTCCCAGCACATGGCCTATTACTCAGTTCCTTCACCTCTGTCACATTTGTTCCCAGCACATGGACTATTACTCAGTTCTTTCACCTCCATCACATTTGTTCCCAGCACATGGCCTATTACTCAGTTCCTTCACCTCCATCACATTTGTTCCCAGCACATGGACTATTACTCAGTTCCTTCACCTCCATCACATTTGTTCCCAGCACATGGACTATTACTCAGTTCCTTCACCTCCATCACATTTGTTCCCAGCACATGGACTATTACTCAGTTCCTTCACCTCCATCACATTTGTTCCCAGCACATGGACTATTACTCAGTTCCTTCACCTCCATCACATTTGTTCCCAGCACATGGCCTATTACTCAGTTCCTTCATCTCCATCACATTTGTTCGCAGCACATGGCCTATTAGTCAGTTCCTTCACCTCCATCACATTTGTTCCCAGCTCATGGACTATTACTCAGCTCCTTCACCTCCATCACATTTGTTCCGAGCACATGGACTATTACTCAGTTTTTTCACCTCCATCACATTTGTTCCCAGCACATGGCCTATTACTCAGTTCCTTCACCTCCATCACATTTGGTCCCAGCACATGGACTATTACTCAGTTCCTTCACCTCCAGCACATTTGTTCGCATCACATGGACTATTACTCAATTCCTTCACCTCCATCACATTTGTTCCCAGCACATGGTCTATTACTCAGTTCCTTCACCTCCATCACATTTGTTCCCAGCACATGGAGTATTACTCACTTCCTTCACCTCCATCACAATTGTTCGCAGCACATGGACTATTACTCAGTTCCTTCACCTCCATCACATTTGTTCCCAGCACATGGACTATTTCTCAGTTCCTTCACCTCCATCACATTTGTTCCCAGCACATGGACTATTACTGAGTTCCTTCACGTCCATCACATTTGATCCCAGCACATGGACTATTACTCAGTTCCTTCACCTCCATCACATTTGTTCGCAGCACATGGCCTATTACTCAGTTCCTTCACCTCCATCACATTTGTTCGCAGCACATGGTCTATTACTCAGTTCCTTCACCTCCATCACATTTGATCCCAGCACATGGCCTATTACTCAGTTCCTTCACCTCCATCACATTTGTTCCCAGCACATGGCCTATCACTGAGTGCCTTCACCTCCATCACATTTGATCCCAGCACATTACCTATTACTCAGTTCCTTCACCTCCATCACATTTGTTCCCAGCACATGGACTATTACTCAGTTCCTTCACCTCCATCACATTTGTTCCCAGCACATTGCCTATTACTCAGTTCCTGCACCTCCATCACATTTGTTCCCAGCACATGGCCTATTACTCAGTCCCTTCACCTCCATCACATTTGTTCCCAACACATGGACTATTACTCAGTTCCTTCACCTCCATCACATTTGTTCCCAGCTCATGGACTATTACTCAGTTCCTTCACCTCCATCACATTTGTTCCCAGCACATGGACTTTTACTCAGTTCCTTCACCTCCATCACATTTGTTCCCAGCACATGGCCTATTACTCAGTTCCTTCACCTCCATCACATTTGTTCGCAGCACATGGACTATTACTCAGTTCCTTCACCTCCATCACATTTGATCCCTGCACATGGCCTATTACTCAGTTCGTTCACCTCCATCACATTTGTTCCCAGAACATGGCCTATCACTGAGTTCCTTCACCTCCATCACATTTGATCACAGCAAATGGCATATCACTGAGTTCCTTCACCTCCATCACATTTGATCCCAGCACATGCACTATTACTCAGTTCCTTCACCTCCATCACATTTGATCCCAGCACATGGACTATTACTCAGTTCCTTCACCTCCATCACATTTGATCCCAGCACATGCACTATTACTCAGTTCCTTCACCTCCATCACATTTGATCCCAGCACATGGACTATTACTCAGTTCCTTCACCTCCATCACATTTGTTCGCAGCACATGTCCTATTACTCAGTTCCTTCACCTCCATCACATTTGTTCCCAGCACATGGACTATTACTCAGTTCCTTCACCTCCATCACATTTGTTCCCAGCACATGGACTATTACTCAGTTCGTTCACCTCCATCACATTTGTTCCCAGCACATGGCCTATTACTCAGTTCCTTCACCTCCATCACATTTGGTCCCAGCACATGGACTATTACTCAGTTCCTTCACCTCCATCACATTTGTTCGCATCACATGGACTATTACTCAGTTCCTTCACCTCCATCACATTTGTTCCCAGCACATGGTCTATTACTCAGTTCCTTCACCTCCATCACATTTGTTCCCAGCACATGGAGTATTACTCACTTCCTTCACCTCCATCACAATTGTTCGCAGCACATGGACTATTACTCAGTTCCTTCACCTCCATCACATTTGTTCCCAGCACATGGAATATTACTCAGTTCCTTCACCTCCATCACATTTGTTCCCAGCACATGGACTATTTCTCAGTTCCTTCACCTCCATCACATTTGTTCCCAGCACATGGACTATTACTGAGTTCCTTCACCTCCATCACATTTGATCCCAGCACATGGACTATTACTCAGTTCCTTCACCTCCATCACATTTGTTCGCAGCACATGGCCTATTACTCAGTTCCTTCACCTCCATCACATTTGTTCGCAGCACATGGTCTATTACTCAGTTCCTTCACCTCCATCACATTTGATCCCAGCACATGGCCTATTACTCAGTTCCTTCACCTCCATCACATTTGTTCCCAGCACATGGCCTATCACTGAGTTCCTTCACCTCCATCACATTTGATCCCAGCACATTGCCTATTACTCAGTTCCTTCACCTCCATCACATTTGTTCCCAGCACATGGACTATTACTCAGTTCCTTCACCTCCATCACATTTGTTCCCAGCACATGGCCTATTACTCAGTACCTGCACCTCCATCACATTTGTTCCCAGCACATGGCCTATTACTCAGTTCCTTCACCTCCATCACATTTGTTCCCAACACATGGACTATTACTCAGTTCCTTCACCTCCATCACATTTGTTCCCAGCTCATGGACTATTACTCAGTTCCTTCACCTCCATCACATTTGTTCCCAGCACATGGACTTTTACTGAGTTCCTTCACCTCCATCACATTTGTTCCCAGCACATGGCCTATTACTCAGTTCCTTCACCTCCATCACATTTGTTCGCAGCACATGGACTATTACTCAGTTCCTTCACCTCCATCACATTTGATCCCTGCACATGGCCTATTACTCAGTTCGTTCACCTCCATCACATTTGTTCCCAGCACATGGCCTATCACTGAGTTCCTTCACCACCATCACATTTGATCACAGCAAATGGCCTATTACTCAGTTCCTTCACCTCCATCACATTTGTTCCCAGCACATGGCATATCACTGAGTTCCTTCACCTCCATCACATTTGATCCCAGCACATGGACTATTACTCAGTTCCTTCACCTCCATCACATTTGTTCCCAGTACGTGGCCTATTACTCAGTTCCTTCACCTCCATCACATTTGTTCGCAGCACATGTCCTATTACTCAGTTCCTTCACCTCCATCACATTTGTTCCCAGCTCATGGACTATTACTCAGTTCCTTCACCTCCATCACATTTGTTCGCAGCACATGGCCTATTACTCAGTTCCTTCACCTCCATCACATTTGTTCGCAGCACATGGTCTATTACTCAGTTCCTTCACCTCCATCACATTTGATCCCAGCACATGGCCTATTACTCAGTTCCTTCACCTCCATCACATTTGTTCCCAGCACATGGCCTATTACTCAGTTCCTTCACCTCCATCACATTTGTTCCCAGCACATGGACTATTACTCAGTTCCTTCACCTCCATCACATTTGTTCCCAGCACATAGCCTATTACTCAGTACCTGCAGCTCCATCACATTTGTTCCCAGCACATGGCCTATTACTCAGTTCCTTCACCTCCATCACATTTGTTCCCAACACATGGACTATTACTCAGTTCCTTCACCTCCATCACATTTGTTCCCAGCTCATGGACTATTACTCAGTTCCTTCACCTCCATCACATTTGTTCCCAGCACATGGACTTTTACTGAGTTCCTTCACCTCCATCACATTTATTCCCAGCACATGGCCTATTACTCAGTTCCTTCACCTCCATCACATTTGTTCGCAGCACATGGACTATTACTCAGTTCCTTCACCTCCATCACATTTGATCCCTGCACATGGCCTATTACTCAGTTCGTTCACCTCCATCACATTTGTTCCCAGCACATGGCCTATCACTGAGTTCCTTCACCACCATCACATTTGATCACAGCAAATGGCCTATTACTCAGTTACTTCACCTCCATCACATTTGTTCCCAGCACATGGACTATTACTCAGTTCCTTCACCTCCATCACATTTGTTCCCAGTACGTGGCCTATTACTCAGTTCCTTCACCTCCATCACATTTGTTCGCAGCACATGTCCTATTACTCAGTTCCTTCACCTCCATCACATTTGTTCCCAGCTCATGGACTATTACTCAGTTCCTTCACCTCCATCACATTTGTTCCCAGCACATGGACTATTACTCAGTTCTTACACCTCCATCACATTTGTTCCCAGCACATGGCCTATTACTCAGTTCCTTCACCTCTGTCACATTTGTTCCCAGCACATGGACTATTACTCAGCTCTTTCACCTCCATCACATTTGTTCCCAGCACATGGCCTATTACTCAGTTCCTTCACCTCCATCACATTTGTTCCCAGCACATGGACTATTACTCAGTTCCTTCACCTCCATCACATTTGTTCGCAGCACATGGACTATTACTCAGTTCCTTCACCTCCATCACATTTGTTCCCAGCACATGGACTATTACTCAGTTCCTTCACCTCCATCACATTTGTTCCCAGCACATGGACTATTACTCAGTTCCTTCACCTCCATCACATTTGTTCCCAGCACATGGCCTATTACTCAGTTCCTTCACTTCCATCACATTTGTTCGCTGCACATGAACTATTACTCAGTTCCTTCACCTCCATCACATTTGTTCCCAGCACATGGACTATTACTCAGTTCTTTCACCTCCATCACATTTGTTCCCAGCACATGGACTATTACTCAGTTCTTTCACCTCCATCACATTTGTTCCCAGCACATGGCCTATTACTCAGTTCCTTCACCTCTGTCACATTTGTTCCCAGCACATGGACTATTACTCAGTTCTTTCACCTCCATCACATTTGTTCGCAGCACATGTCCTATTACTCAGTTCCTTCACCTCCATCACATTTGTTCCCAGCTCATGGACTATTACTCAGTTCCTTCACCTCCATCACATTTGTTCCCAGCACATGGACTATTACTCAGTTCTTTCACCTCCATCACATTTGTTCCCAGCACATGGCCTATTACCCAGTTCCTTCACCTCTGTCATATTTGTTCCCAGCACATGGACTATTACTCAGCTCTTTCACCTCCATCACATTTGTTCCCAGCACATGCCCTATTACTCAGTTCCTTCACCTCATCACATTTGTTCCCAGCACATGGACTATTACTCAGTTCCTTCACCTGCATCACATTTGTTCGCAGCACATGGACTATTACTCAGTTCCTTCACCTCCATCACATTTGTTCCCAGCACATGGACTATTACTCAGTTCCTTCGCCTCCATCACATTTGTTCGCAGCACATGGACTATTACTCAGTTCCTTCACCTCCATCACATTTGTTCCCAGCACATGGACTATTACTCAGTTCCTTCACCTCCATCACATTTGTTCCCAGCACATGGACTATTACTCAGTTCCTTCACCTCCATCACATTTGTTCCCAGCACATGGCCTATTACTCAGTTTCTTCATCTCCATCACATTTGTTCGCAGCACATGGCCTATTAGTCAGTTCCTTCACCTCCATCACATTTGTTCCCAGCACATGGACTATTACTCAGTTCATTCACCTCCATCACATTTGTTCCCAGCACATGGCCTATTACCCAGTTCCTTCACCTCCATCACATTTGTTCCCAGCACATGGAGTATTACTCACTTCCTTCACCTCCATCACATTTGTTCGCAGCACATGGACTATTACTCAGTTCCTTCACCTCCATCACATTTGTTCCCAGCATATGGAATATTACTCAGTTCCTTCACCTCCATCACATTTGTTCCCAGCACATGGACTATTTCTCAGTTCCTTCACCTCCATCACATTTGTTCCCAGCACATGGTCTATTACTGAGTTCCTTCACCTCCATCACATTTGATCCCAGCACATGGACTATTACTCAGTTCCTTCACCTCCATCACATTTGTTCGCAGCCCATGTCCTATTACTCAGTTCCTTCACCTCCATCACATTTGATCCCTGCACATGGCCTATTACTCAGTTCGTTCACCTCCATCACATTTGTTCCCAGCACATGACCTATCACTGAGTTCCTTCACCACCATCACATTTGATCACAGCAAATGGCCTATTACTCAGTTCCTTCACCTCCATCACATTTGTTCCCAGCACATGGCATATCACTGAGTTCCTTCACCTCCATCACATTTGATCCCAGCACATGGACTATTACTCAGTTCCTTCACCTCCATCACATTTGTTCCCAGTACGTGGCCTATTACTCAGTTCCTTCACCTCCATCACATTTGTTCGCAGCACATGTCCTATTACTCAGTTCCTTCACCTCCATCACATTTGTTCCCAGCTCATGGACTATTACTCAGTTCCTTCACCTCCATCACATTTGTTCCCAGCACATGGACTATTACTCAGTTCTTACACCTCCATCACATTTGTTCCCAGCACATGGCCTATTACTCAGTTCCTTCACCTCTGTCACATTTGTTCCCAGCACATGGACTATTACTCAGCTCTTTCACCTCCATCACATTTGTTCCCAGCACATGGCCTATTACTCAGTTCCTTCACCTCCATCACATTTGTTCCCAGCACATGGACTATTACTCAGTTCCTTCACCTCCATCACATTTGTTCGCAGCACATGGACTATTACTCAGTTCCTTCACCTCCATCACATTTGTTCCCAGCACATGGACTATTACTCAGTTCCTTCACCTCCATCACATTTGTTCCCAACACATGGACTATTACTCAGTTCCTTCACCTCCATCACATTTGTTCCCAGCACATGGCCTATTACTCAGTTCCTTCACTTCCATCACATTTGTTCGCTGCACATGAACTATTACTCAGTTCCTTCACCTCCATCACATTTGTTCCCAGCACATGGACTATTACTCAGTTCTTTCACCTCCATCACATTTGTTCCCAGCACATGGACTATTACTCAGTTCTTTCACCTCCATCACATTTGTTCCCAGCACATGGCCTATTACTCAGTTCCTTCACTTCCATCACATTTGTTCGCTGCACATGAACTATTACTCAGTTCCTTCACCTCCATCACATTTGTTCCCAGCACATGGACTATTACTCAGTTCTTTCACCTCCATCACATTTGTTCCCAGCACATGGACTATTACTCAGTTCTTTCACCTCCATCACATTTGTTCCCAGCACATGGCCTATTACTCAGTTCCTTCACCTCTGTCACATTTGTTCCCAGCACATGGACTATTACTCAGTTCTTTCACCTCCATCACATTTGTTCGCAGCACATGTCCTATTACTCAGTTCCTTCACCTCCATCACATTTGTTCCCAGCTCATGGACTATTACTCAGTTCCTTCACCTCCATCACATTTGTTCCCAGCACATGGACTATTACTCAGTTCTTTCACCTCCATCACATTTGTTCCCAGCACATGGCCTATTACCCAGTTCCTTCACCTCTGTCATATTTGTTCCCAGCACATGGACTATTACTCAGCTCTTTCACCTCCATCACATTTGTTCCCAGCACATGCCCTATTACTCAGTTCCTTCACCTCATCACATTTGTTCCCAGCACATGGACTATTACTCAGTTCCTTCACCTGCATCACATTTGTTCGCAGCACATGGACTATTACTCAGTTCCTTCACCTCCATCACATTTGTTCCCAGCACATGGACTATTACTCAGTTCCTTCGCCTCCATCACATTTGTTCGCAGCACATGGACTATTACTCAGTTCCTTCACCTCCATCACATTTGTTCCCAGCACATGGACTATTTCTCAGTTCCTTCACCTCCATCACATTTGTTCCCAGCACATGGTCTATTACTGAGTTCCTTCACCTCCATCACATTTGATCCCAGCACATGGACTATTACTCAGTTCCTTCACCTCCATCACATTTGTTCGCAGCCCATGTCCTATTACTCAGTTCCTTCACCTCCATCACATTTGTTCGCAGCACATGTCCTATTACTCAGTTCCTTCACCTCCATCACATTTGTTCCCAGCTCATGGACTATTACTCAGTTCCTTCACCTCCATCACATTTGTTCCCAGCACATGGACTATTACTCAGTTCTTTCACCTCCATCACATTTGTTCCCAGCACATGGCCTATTACTCAGTTCCTTCACCTCCATCACATTTGGTCCCAGCACATGGACTATTACTCAGTTCCTTCACCTCCATCACATTTGTTCGCATCACATGGACTATTACTCAGTTCCTTCACCTCCATCACATTTGTTCCCAGCACATCGTCTATTACTCAGTTCCTTCACCTCCATCACATTTGTTCCCAGCACATGGAGTATTACTCACTTCCTTCACCTCCATCACAATTGTTCGCAGCACATGGACTATTACTCAGTTCCTTCACCTCCATCACATTTGTTCCCAGCACATGGAATATTACTCAGTTCCTTCAACTCCATCACATTTGTTCCCAGCACATGGACTATTTCTCAGTTCCTTCACCTCCATCACATTTGTTCCCAGCACATGGACTATTACTGAGTTCCTTCACCTCCATCACATTTGATCCCAGCACATGGACTATTACTCAGTTCCTTCACCTCCATCACATTTGTTCGCAGCACATGGCCTATTACTCAGTTCCTTCACCTCCATCACATTTGTTCACAGCACATGGTCTATTACTCAGTTCCTTCACCTCCATCACATTTGATCCCAGCACATGGCCTATTACTCAGTTCCTTCACCTCCATCACATTTGTTCCCAGCACATGGCCTATCACTGAGTTCCTTCACCTCCATCACATTTGATCCCAGCACATTGCCTATTACTCAGTTCCTTCACCTCCATCACATTTGTTCCCAGCACATGGACTATTACTCAGTTCCTTCACCTCCATCACATTTGTTCCCAGCACATGGCCTATTACTCAGTTCCTGCACCTCCATCACATTTGTTCCCAGCACATGGCCTATTACTCAGTTCCTTCACCTCCATCACATTTGTTCCCAACACATGGACTATTACTCAGTTCCTTCACCTCCATCACATTTGTTCCCAGCTCATGGAATATTACTCAGTTCCTTCACCTCCATCACATTTGTTCCCAGCACATGGACTTTTACTGAGTTCCTTCACCTCCATCACATTTGTTCCCAGCACATGGCCTATTACTCAGTTCCTTCACCTCCATCACATTTGTTCGCAGCACATGGACTATTACTCAGTTCCTTCACCTCCATCACATTTGATCCCTGCACATGGCCTATTACTCAGTTCGTTCACCTCCATCACATTTGTTCCCAGCACATGACCTATCACTGAGTTCCTTCACCACCATCACATTTGATCACAGCAAATGGCCTATTACTCAGTTCCTTCACCTCCATCACATTTGTTCCCAGCACATGGCATATCACTGACTTCCTTCACCTCCATCACATTTGATCCCAGCACATGGACTATTACTCAGTTCCTTCACCTCCATCACATTTGTTCCCAGTACGTGGCCTATTACTCAGTTCCTTCACCTCCATCACATTTGTTCGCAGCACATGTCCTATTACTCAGTTCCTTCACCTCCATCACATTTGTTCCCAGCTCATGGACTATTACTCAGTTCCTTCACCTCCATCACATTTGTTCCCAGCACATGGACTATTACTCAGTTCTTACACCTCCATCACATTTGTTCCCAGCACATGGCCTATTACTCAGTTCCTTCACCTCTGTCACATTTGTTCCCAGCACATGGACTATTACTCAGCTCTTTCACCTCCATCACATTTGTTCCCAGCACATGGCCTATTACTCAGTTCCTTCACCTCCATCACATTTGTTCCCAGCACATGGACTATTACTCAGTTCCTTCACCTCCATCACATTTGTTCGCAGCACATGGACTATTACTCAGTTCCTTCACCTCCATCACATTTGTTCCCAGCACATGGACTATTACTCAGTTCCTTCACCTCCATCACATTTGTTCCCAGCACATGGACTATTACTCAGTTCCTTCACCTCCATCACATTTGTTCCCAGCACATGGCCTATTACTCAGTTCCTTCACTTCCATCACATTTGTTCGCTGCACATGAACTATTACTCAGTTCCTTCACCTCCATCACATTTGTTCCCAGCACATGGACTATTACTCAGTTCTTTCACCTCCATCACATTTGTTCCCAGCACATGGACTATTACTCAGTTCTTTCACCTCCATCACATTTGTTCCCAGCACATGGCCTATTACTCAGTTCCTTCACCTCTGTCACATTTGTTCCCAGCACATGGACTATTACTGAGTTCCTTCACCTCTGTCACATTTGTTCACAGCACATGGACTATTACTCAGTTCTTTCACCTCCATCACATTTGTTCGCAGCACATGTCCTATTACTCAGTTCCTTCACCTCCATCACATTTGTTCCCAGCTCATGGACTATTACTCAGTTCCTTCACCTCCATCACATTTGTTCCCAGCACATGGACTATTACTCAGTTCTTTCACCTCCATCACATTTGTTCCCAGCACATGGCCTATTACCCAGTTCCTTCACCTCTGTCATATTTGTTCCCAGCACATGGACTATTACTCAGCTCTTTCACCTCCATCACATTTGTTCCCAGCACATGCCCTATTACTCAGTGCCTTCACCTCCATCACATTTGTTCCCAGCACATGGACTATTACTCAGTTCCTTCACCTCCATCACATTTGTTCCCAGCACATGGCCTATTACTCAGTTTCTTCATCTCCATCACATTTGTTCGCAGCACATGGCCTATTAGTCAGTTCCTTCACCTCCATCACATTTGTTCCCAGCACATGGACTATTACTCAGTTCATTCACCTCCATCACATTTGTTCCCAGCACATGGTCTATTACTCAGTTCCTTCACCTCCATCACATACGTTCCCAGCACATGGACTACTACTCAGTTCCTTCACCTCCATCACATTTGTTACCAGCCCATGGACTATTACTCAGTTCCTTCACCTCCATCACATTTGTTCCCAGCACATGGAGTATTACTCACTTCCTTCACCTCCATCACATTTGTTCGCAGCACATGGACTATTACTCAGTTCCTTCACCTCCATCACATTTGTTCCCAGCATATGGAATATTACTCAGTTCCTTCACCTCCATCACATTTGTTCCCAGCACATGGACTATTTCTCAGTTCCTTCACCTCCATCACATTTGTTCCCAGCACATGGTCTATTACTGAGTTCCTTCACCTCCATCACATTTGATCCCAGCACATGGACTATTACTCAGTTCCTTCACCTCCATCACATTTGTTCGCAGCCCATGTCCTATTACTCAGTTCCTTCACCTCCATCACAGTTGTTTGCAGCACATGGTCTATTACTCAGTTCCTTCACCTCCATCACATTTGATCCCAGCACATGGCCTATTACTCAGTTCCTTCACCTCCATCACATTTGTTCCCAGCACATGGCCTATCACTGAGTTCCTTCACCTCCATCACATTTGATCCCAGCACATGGCCTATTACTCAGTTCCTTCACCTCCATCACATTTGTTCCCAGCACATGGACTATTACTCAGTTCCTTCACCTCCATCACATTTGTTCCCAGCACATGGCCTATTACTCAGTTCCTGCACCTCCATCACACTTGTTCCCAGCACATGGCCTATTACTCAGTTCCTTCACCTCCATCACATTGGTTCCCAACACATGGACTATTACTCAGTTCCTTCACCTCCATCACATTTGTTCGCTGCACCTGGACTATTACTCAGTTCCTTCACCTCCATCACATTTGTTCCCAGCACATGGCCTATCACTGAGTTCCTTCACCTCCATCACATTTGATCCCAGCACATGGACTATTACTCAGTTCCTTCACCTCCATCACATTTGTTCCCGCACATGGTCTATTACTCAGTTCCTTCACCTGAATCACATTTGTTCCCAGCACATGGCCTATTACTCAGTTCCTTCACCTCCATCACATTTGTTCGCTGCACCTGGACTATTACTCAGTTCCTTCACCTCCATCACATTTGTTCCCAGCACATGGCCTATCACTGAGTTCCTTCACCTCCATCACATTTGATCCCAGCACATGGACTATTACTCAGTTCCTTCACCTCCATCACATTTGTTCCCAGCACATGGCCTATTACTCAGTTCCTGCACCTCCATCACATTTGTTCCCAGCACATGGCCTATTACTCAGTTCCTTCAACTCCATCACATTTGTTCCCAACACATGGACAATTACTCAGTTCCTTCACCTCCATCACATTTGTTCCCAGCACATGGACTATTACTGAGTTCCTTCACCTCCATCACATTTGTTCCCAGCACATGGACTATTACTCAGTTCCTTCACCTCCATCACATTTGTTCCCAGCACATGGACTATTTCTCAGTTCCTTCACCTCCATCACATTTGTTCCCAGCACATGGTCTATTACTGAGTTCCTTCACCTCCATCACATTTGATCCCAGCACATGGACTATTACTCAGTTCCTTCACCTCCATCACATTTGTTCCCAGCACATGGCCTATCACTGAGTTCCTTCACCTCCATCACATTTGATCCCAGCACATGGCCTATTACTCAGTTCCTTCACCTCCATCACATTTGTTCCCAGCACATGGACTATTACTCAGTTCCTTCACCTCCATCACATTTGTTCCCAGCACATGGCCTATTACTCAGTTCCTGCACCTCCATCACATTTGTTCCCAGCACATGGCCTATTACTCAGTTCCTTCACCTCCATCACATTGGTTCCCAACACATGGACTATTACTCAGTTCCTTCACCTCCATCACATTTGTTCCCAGCTCATGGACTATTACTCAGTTCCTTCACCTCCATCACATTTGTTCCCGCACATGGACTATTACTCAGTTCCTTCACCTGAATCACATTTGTTCCCAGCACATGGACTATTACTCAGTTCCTTCACCTGAATCACATTTGTTCCCAGCACATGGCTTATTACTCAGTTCCTTCACCTCCATCACATTTGTTCGCTGCACCTGGACTATTACTCAGTTCCTTCACCTCCATCACATTTGTTCCCAGCACATGGCCTATCACTGAGTTCCTTCACCTCCATCACATTTGATCCCAGCACATGGACTATTACTCAGTTCCTTCACCTCCATCACATTTGTTCCCAGCACATGGCCTATTACTCAGTTCCTGCACCTCCATCACATTTGTTCCCAGCACATGGCCTATTACTCAGTTCCTTCAACTCCATCACATTTGTTCCCAACACATGGACTATTACTCAGTTCCTTCACCTCCATCACATTTGTTCCCAGCTCATGGACTATTACTCAGTTCCTTCACTTCCATCACATTTGTTCCCGCACATGGACTATTACTCATTTCCTTCACCTCCATCACATGTGTTCCCAGCACATGGACTATTACTCAGTTCCTTCACCTCAATCACATTTGTTCCCAGCACATGGACTATTTCTCAGTTCCTTCACCTCCATCACATTTGTTCCCAGCACATGGTCTATTACTGAGTTCCTTCACCTCCATCACATTTGATCCCAGCACATGGACTATTACTCAGTTCCTTCACCTCCATCACATTTGTTCCCAGCACATGGCCTATCACTGAGTTCCTTCACCTCCATCACATTTGATCCCAGCACATGGCCTATTACTCAGTTCCTTCACCTCCATCACATTTGTTCCCAGCACATGGACTATTACTCAGTTCCTTCACCTCCATCACATTTGTTCCCAGCACATGGCCTATTACTCAGTTCCTGCACCTCCATCACATTTGTTCCCAGCACATGGCCTATTACTCAGTTCCTTCACCTCCATCACATTGGTTCCCAACACATGGACTATTACTCAGTTCCTTCACCTCCATCACATTTGTTCCCAGCTCATGGACTATTACTCAGTTCCTTCACCTCCATCACATTTGTTCCCGCACATGGACTATTACTCAGTTCCTTCACCTGAATCACATTTGTTCCCAGCACATGGACTATTACTCAGTTCCTTCACCTGAATCACATTTGTTCCCAGCACATGGCTTATTACTCAGTTCCTTCACCTCCATCACATTTGTTCGCTGCACCTGGACTATTACTCAGTTCCTTCACCTCCATCACATTTGTTCCCAGCACATGGCCTATCACTGAGTTCCTTCACCTCCATCACATTTGATCCCAGCACATGGACTATTACTCAGTTCCTTCACCTCCATCACATTTGTTCCCAGCACATGGCCTATTACTCAGTTCCTGCACCTCCATCACATTTGTTCCCAGCACATGGCCTATTACTCAGTTCCTTCAACTCCATCACATTTGTTCCCAACACATGGACTATTACTCAGTTCCTTCACCTCCATCACATTTGTTCCCAGCTCATGGACTATTACTCAGTTCCTTCACTTCCATCACATTTGTTCCCGCACATGGACTATTACTCATTTCCTTCACCTCCATCACATGTGTTCCCAGCACATGGACTATTACTCAGTTCCTTCACCTGAATCACATTTGTTCCCAGCACATGGCCTATTTCTCAGTTTCTTCACCTCCATCACATTTGTTCGCTGCACCTGGACTATTACTCAGTTCCTTCACCTACATCACATATGTTCGCAGCACATGGACTATTACTCAGTTCCTTCACCTCCATCACATTTTTTCGCTCCACATAGACTATTACTCAGTTCCTTCAACACCCATCACATTTGTTCGCAGCACATGGGCTATTACTCAGTTCCTTCACCACCATCACATTTGTTCACAG
Organism: Hypanus sabinus; assembly: GCF_030144855.1. NCBI lineage: Eukaryota > Metazoa > Chordata > Chondrichthyes > Myliobatiformes > Dasyatidae > Hypanus > Hypanus sabinus. Next base: position 205,845 of record NW_026781467.1, on the reverse strand, counting down.
CACATGGACTACTACTGAGTTCCTTCACCTCCATCACATTTGTTCCCAGCACATGGACTATTACTCAGTTCCTTCAACTGCATCACATTTGTTCCCAGCACTTGGACTATTACTCAGTTCCTTCACCTCCATCAGATTTGTTCCCAGCACATGGACTATTACTCAGTTCCTTCACCTCCATCACATTTGTTCCCAGCACATGGACTATTACTGAGTTCCTTCACCTCCATCACATTTGTTCCCAGCACATGGACTATTACTGAGTTCCTTCACCTGAATCACATTTGTTCCCAGCACATGGCCTATTACTCAGTTCCTTCACTTCCATCACATTTGTTCGCTGCACATGGACTATTACTCAGTTCCTTCACCTCCATCACATATGTTCCCAGCACATGGCCTATTACTCAGTTCCTTCACCTCCATCACATTTGTTCGCATCACATGGACTATTACTCAGTTCCTTCACCTCCATCACATTTGTTCCCAGCACATGGTCTATTACTCAGTTCCTTCACCTCCATCACATTTGTTCCCAGCACATGGAGTATTACTCACTTCCTTCACCTCCATCACATTTGTTCGCAGCACATGGACTATTACTCAGTTCCTTCACCTCCATCACATTTGTTCCCAGCACATGGAATATTACTCAGTTCCTTCACCTCCATCACATTTGTTCCCAGCACATGGACTATTTCTCAGTTCCTTCACCTCCATCACATTTGTTCCCAGCACATGGACTATTACTGAGTTCCTTCACCTCCATCACACTTGATCCCAGCACATGGACTATTACTCAGTTCCTTCACCTCCATCACATTTGTTCCCAGCACATGGCCTATTACTCAGTTCCTTCAACTCCATCACATTTGTTCCCAACACATGGACTATTACTCAGTTCCTTCACCTCCATCACATTTGTTCCCAGCTCATGGACTATTACTCAGTTCCTTCACTTCCATCACATTTGTTCCCGCACATGGACTATTACTCATTTCCTTCACCTCCATCACATGTGTTCCCAGCACATGGACTATTACTCAGTTCCTTCACCTGAATCTCATTTGTTCCCAGCACATGGCCTATTTCTCAGTTTCTTCACCTCCATCACATTTGTTCGCTGCACCTGGACTATTACTCAGTTCCTTCACCTACATCACATATGTTCGCAGCACATGGACTATTACTCAGTTCCTTCACCTCCATCACATTTTTTCGCACCACATAGACTATTACTCAGTTCCTTCAACACCCATCACATTTGTTCGCAGCACATGGGCTATTACTCAGTTCCTTCACCTCCATCACATTTGTTCACAGCACATGGACTATTACTGAGTTCCTTCACCTCCATCACATTTGTTCCCAGCACATGGACTATTACTCAGTTCCTTCAACTGCATCACATTTGTTCCCAGCACTTGGACTATTACTCACTTCCTTCACCTCCATCAGATTTGTTCCCAGCACATGGACTATTACTCAGTTCCTTCACCTCCATCACATTTGTTCCCGTACATGGACTATTACTCAGTTCCTTCACCTCCATCACATTTGTTCCCAGCACATGGACTATTACTGAGTTCCTTCACCTCCATCACATTTGTTCCCAGCACATGGACTATTACTGAGTTCCTTCACCTGAATCACATTTGTTCCCAGCACATGGCCTATTACTCAGTTCCTTCACTTCCATCACATTTGTTCGCTGCACATGGACTATTACTCAGTTCCTTCACCTCCATCACATATGTTCCCAGCACATGGCCTATTACTCAGTTCCTTCACCTCCATCACATTTGTTCGCATCACATGGACTATTACTCAGTTCCTTCACCTCCATCACATTTGTTCCCAGCACATGGTCTATTACTCAGTTCCTTCACCTCCATCACATTTGTTCCCAGCACATGGAGTATTACTCACTTCCTTCACCTCCATCACATTTGTTCGCAGCACATGGACTATTACTCAGTTCCTTCACCTCCATCACATTTGTTCCCAGCACATGGAATATTACTCAGTTCCTTCACCTCCATCACATTTGTTCCCAGCACATGGACTATTTCTCAGTTCCTTCACCTCCATCACATTTGTTCCCAGCACATGGACTATTACTCAGTTCCTTCACCTCCATCACACTTGATCCCAGCACATGGACTATTACTCAGTTCCTTCACCTCCATCACATTTGTTCCCAGCACATGGCCTATTACTCAGTTCCTTCACCTCCATCACATTTGTTCGCAGCACATGGTCTATTACTCAGTTCCTTCACCTCCATCACATTTGATCCCAGCACATGGCCTATTACTCAGTTCCTTCACCTCCATCACATTTGTTCCCAGCACATGGCCTATCACTGAGTTCCTTCACCTCCATCACATTTGATCCCAGCACATGGCCTATTACTCAGTTCCTTCACCTCCATCACATTTGTTCCCAGCACATGGACTATTACTCAGTTCCTTCACCTCCATCACATTTGTTCCCAGCACATGGCCTATTACTCAGTTCCTGCACCTCCATCACATTTGTTCCCAGCACATGGCCTATTACTCAGTTCCTTCACCTCCATCACATTTGTTCCCAGCACATGGACTATTACTCAGTTCCTTCACCTCCATCACATTTGTTCGCTGCACCTGGACTATTACTCAGTTCCTTCACCTCCATCACATTTGTTCCCAGCACATGGCCTATCACTGAGTTCCTTCACCTCCATCACATTTGTTCCCAGCACATGGCCTATTACTCAGTTCCTTCACCTCCATCACATTTGTTCGCTGCACCTGGACTATTACTCAGTTCCTTCACCTCCATCACATTTGTTCCCAGCACATGGCCTATCACTGAGTTCCTTCACCTCCATCACATTTGATCCCAGCACATGGACTATTACTCAGTTCCTTCACCTCCATCACATTTGTTCCCAGCACATGGCCTATTACTCAGTTCCTGCACCTCCATCACATTTGTTCCCAGCACATGGCCTATTACTCAGTTCCTTCAACTCCGTCACATTTGTTCCCAACACATGGACTATTACTCAGTTCCTTCACATCCATCACATTTGTTCCCAGCACATGGCCTATCACTGAGTTCCTTCACCTCCATCACATTTGATCCCAGCACATGGCCTATTACTCAGTTCCTTCACCTCCATCACATTTGTTCCCAGCACATGGACTATTACTCAGTTCCTTCACCTCCATCACATTTGTTCCCAGCACATGGCCTATTACTCAGTTCCTGCACCTCCATCACATTTGTTCCCAGCACATGGCCTATTACTCAGTTCCTTCACCTCCATCACATTTGTTCCCAACACATGGACTATTACTCAGTTCCTTCACCTCCATCACATTTGTTCCCAGCTCATGGACTATTACTCAGTTCCTTCACCTCCATCACATTTGTTCCCAGCACATGGACTTTTACTCAGTTCCTTCACCTCCATCACATTTGTTCCCAGCACATGGCCTATTACTCAGTTCCTTCACCTCCATCACATTTGTTCGCTGCACCTGGACTATTACTCAGTTCCTTCACCTCCATCACATTTGTTCCCAGCACATGGCCTATCACTGAGTTCCTTCACCGCCATCACATTTGATCCCAGCACATGGACTATTACTCAGTTCCTTCACCTCCATCACATTTGTTCCCAGCACATGGCCTATTACTCAGTTCCTGCACCTCCATCACATTTGTTCCCAGCTCATGGCCTATTACTCAGTTCCTTCAACTCCATCACATTTGTTCCCAACACATGGACTATTACTCAGTTCCTTCACCTCCATCACATTTGTTCCCAGCACATGGCCTATTACTCAGTTCCTTCACCTCCATCACATTTGTTCCCAGCACATGGACTATTACTCAGTTCCTTCACCTCCATCACATTTGTTCCCAGCACATGGCCTATTACTCAGTTCCTGCACCTCCATCACATTTGTTCCCAGCACATGGCCTATTACTCAGTTCCTTCACCTCCATCACATTGGTTCCCAACACATGGACTATTACTCAGTTCCTTCACCTCCATCACATTTGTTCCCAGCTCATGGACTATTACTCAGTTCCTTCACCTCCATCACATTTGTTCCCGCACATGGACTATTACTCAGTTCTTTCACCTGAATCACATTTGTTCCCAGCACATGGACTATTACTCAGTTCCTTCACCTGAATCACATTTGTTCCCAGCACATGGCTTATTACTCAGTTCCTTCACCTCCATCACATTTGTTCGCTGCACCTGGACTATTTCTCAGTTCCTTCACCTCCATCACATTTGTTCCCAGCACATGGCCTATCACTGAGTTCCTTCACCTCCATCACATTTGATCCCAGCACATGGACTATTACTCAGTTCCTTCACCTCCATCACATTTGTTCCCAGCACATGGCCTATTACTCAGTTCCTGCACCTCCATCACATTTGTTCCCAGCACATGGCCTATTACTCAGTACCTTCAACTCCATCACATTTGTTCCCAACACATGGACTATTACTCAGTTCCTTCACCTCCATCACATTTGTTCCCAGCTCATGGACTATTACTCAGTTCCTTCACTTCCATCACATTTGTTCCCGCACATGGACTATTACTCATTTCCTTCACCTCCATCACATGTGTTCCCAGCACATGGACTATTACTCAGTTCCTTCACCTGAATCACATTTGTTCCCAGCACATGGCCTATTTCTCAGTTTCTTCACCTCCATCACATTTGTTCGCTGCACCTGGACTATTACTCAGTTCCTTCACCTACATCACATATGTTCGCAGCACATGGACTATTACTCAGTTCCTTCACCTCCATCACATTTTTTCGCACCACATAGACTATTACTCAGTTCCTTCAACACCCATCACATTTGTTCGCAGCACATGGGCTATTACTCAGTTCCTTCACCTCCATCACATTTGTTCACAGCACATGGACTATTACTGAGTTCCTTCACCTCCATCACATTTGTTCCCAGCACATGGACTATTACTCAGTTCGTTCAACTGCATCACATTTGTTCCCAGCACTTGGACTATTACTCAGTTCCTTCACCTCCATCAGATTTGTTCCCAGCACATGGACTATTACTCAGTTCCTTCACCTCCATCACATTTGTTCCCGTACATGGACTATTACTCAGTTCCTTCACTTCCATCACATTTGTTCGCTGCACATGGACTATTACTCAGTTCCTTCACCTCCATCACATATGTTCCCAGCACATGGCCTATTACTCAGTTCCTTCACCTCCATCACATTTGTTCGCATCACATGGACTATTACTCAGTTCCTTCACCTCCATCACATTTGTTCCCAGCACATGGTCAATTACTCAGTTCCTTCACCTCCATCACATTTGTTCCCAGCACATGGAGTATTACTCACTTCCTTCACCTCCAGCACATTTGTTCGCAGCACATGGACTATTACTCAGTTCCTTCACCTCCATCACATTTGTTCCCAGCACATGGAATATTACTCAGTTCCTTCACCTCCATCACATTTGTTCCCAGCACATGGACTATTTCTCAGTTCCTTCACCTCCATCACATTTGTTCCCAGCACATGGACTATTACTGAGTTCCTTCACCTCCATCACACTTGATCCCAGCACATGGACTATTACTCAGTTCCTTCACCTCCATCACATTTGTTCCCAGCACATGGCCTATTACTCAGTTCCTTCACCTCCATCACATTTGTTCGCAGCACATGGTCTATTACTCAGTTCCTTCACCTCCATCACATTTGATCCCAGCACATGGCCTATTACTCAGTTCCTTCACATCCATCACATTTGTTCCCAGCACATGGCCTATCACTGAGTTCCTTCACCTCCATCACATTTGATCCCAGCACATGGCCTATTACTCAGTTCCTTCACCTCCATCACATTTGTTCCCAGCACATGGACTATTACTCATTTCCTTCACCTCCATCACATTTGTTCCCAGCACATGGCCTATTACTCAGTTCCTGCACCTCCATCACATTTGTTCCCAGCACATGGCCTATTACTCAGTTCCTTCACCTCCATCACATTTGTTCCCAACACATGGACTATTACTCAGTTCCTTCACCTCCATCACATTTGTTCCCAGCTCATGGACTATTACTCAGTTCCTTCACCTCCATCACATTTTTTCCCAGCACATGGACTTTTACTCAGTTCCTTCACCTCCATCACATTTGTTCCCAGCACATGGCCTATTACTCAGTTCCTTCACCTCCATCACATTTGTTCGCAGCACATGGACTATTACTCATTTCCTTCACCTCCATCACATTTGATCCCTGCACATGGCCTATTACTCAGTTCGTTCACCTCCATCACATTTGTTCCCAGCACATGGCCTATCACTGAGTTCCTTCACCTCCATCACATTTGATCACAGCAAATGGCCTATTACTCAGTTCCTTCGCCTCCATCACATTTGTTCCCAGCACATGGCATATCACTGAGTTCCTTCACCTCCATCACATTTGATCCCAGCACATGGACTATTACTCAGTTCCTTCACCTCCATCACATTTGTTCCCAGTACGTGGCCTATTACTCAGTTCCTTCACCTCCATCACATTTGTTCGCAGCACATGTCCTATTACTCAGTTCCTTCACCTCCATCACATTTGTTCCCAGCACATGGACTATTACTCAGTTCTTTCACCTCCATCACATTTGTTCCCAGCACATGGCCTATTACTCAGTTCCTTCACCTCTGTCACATTTGTTCCCAGCACATGGACTATTACTCAGTTCCTTCACCTCCATCACATTTGTTCCCAGCACATGGACTATTACTCAGTTCCTTCTCCTCCATCACATTTGTTCGCAGCTCATGGACTATTACTCAGTTCCTTCACCTCCATCACATTTGTTCCCAGCACATGGACTATTACTTAGTTCCTTCACCTCCATCACATTTGTTCCCAGCACATGGACTATTACTCAGTTCCTTCACCTCCATCACATTTGTTCCCAGCACATGGCCTATTACTCAGTTCCTTCACCTCCATCACATTTGTTCCCAGCACATGGACTATTACTCAGTTCCTTCACCTCCATCACATTTGTTCCCAGCACATGGCCTATTACTCAGTTCCTTCACTTCCATCACATTTGTTCGCTGCACATGGACTATTACTCAGTTCCTTCACCTCCATCACATATGTTCCCAGCACATGGCCTATTACTCAGTTCCTTCACCTCCATCACATTTGTTCCCAGCACATGGACTATTACTCAGTTCTTTCACCTCCATCACATTTGTTCCCAGCACATGGCCTATTACTCAGTTCCTTCACCTCTGTCACATTTGTTCCCAGCACATGGACTATTACTCAGTTCTTTCACCTCCATCACATTTGTTCCCAGCACATGGCCTATTACTCAGTTCCTTCACCTCCATCACATTTGTTCCCAGCACATGGACTATTACTCAGTTCCTTCACCTCCATCACATTTGTTCGCAGCACATGGACTATTACTCAGTTCCTTCACCTCCATCACATTTGTTCCCAGCACATGGACTATTACTCAGTTCCTTCACCTCCATCACATTTGTTCCCAGCACATGGCCTATTACTCAGTTCCTTCACCTCCATCACATTTGTTCGCAGCACATGGACTATTACTCAGTTCCTTCACCTCCATCACATTTGATCCCTGCACATGGCCTATTACTCAGTTCGTTCACCTCCATCACATTTGTTCCCAGCACATGGCCTATCACTGAGTTCCTTCACCTCCATCACATTTGATCACAGCAAATGGCCTATTACTCAGTTCCTTCACCTCCATCACATTTGTTCCCAGCACATGGCCTATCACTGAGTTCCTTCACCTCCATCACATTTGATCACAGCAAATGGCCTATTACTGAGTTCCTTCACCTCCATCACATTTGATCCCAGCACATGGACTATTACTCAGTTCCTTCACCTCCATCACATTTGTTCCCAGTACGTGGCCTATTACTCAGTTCCTTCACCTCCATCACATTTGTTCGCAGCACATGTCCTATTACTCAGTTCCTTCACCTCCATCACATTTGTTCCCAGCTCATGGACTATTACTCAGTTCCTTCACCTCCATCACATTTGTTCCCAGCACATGGAATATTACTCAGTTCTTTCACCTCCATCACATTTGTTCCCAGCACATGGCCTATTACTCAGTTCCTTCACCTCTGTCATATTTGTTCCCAGCACATGGACTATTACTCAGCTCTTTCACCTCCATCACATTTGTTCCCAGCACATGGCCTATTACTCAGTTCCTTCACCTCCATCACATTTCTTCCCAGCACATGGACTATTACTCAGTTCCTTCACCTCCATCACATTTGTTCCCAGCACATGGTCTATTACTCAGTTCCTTCACCTCCATCACATTTGTTCCCAGCACATGGAGTATTACTCACTTCCTTCACCTCCATCACATTTGTTCGCAGCACATGGACTATTACTCAGTTCCTTCACCTCCATCACATTTGTTCCCAGCACATGGAATATTACTCAGTTCCTTCACCTCCATCACATTTGTTCCCAGCACAAGGACTATTTCTCAGTTCCTTCACCTCCATCACATTTGTTCCCAGCACATGGACTATTACTGAGTTCCTTCACCTCCATCACACTTGATCCCAGCACATGGACTATTACTCAGTTCCTTCACCTCCATCACATTTGTTCCCAGCACATGGCCTATTACTCAGTTCCTTCACCTCCATCACATTTGTTCGCAGCACATGGTCTATTACTCAGATCCTTCACCTCCATCACATTCGATCCCAGCACATGGCCTATTACTCAGTTCCTTCACCTCCATCACATTTGTTCCCAGCACGTGGCCTATCACTGAGTTCCTTCACCTCCATCACATTTGATCCCAGCACATGGCCTATTACTCAGTTCCTTCACCTCCATCACATTTGTTCCCAGCACATGGACTATTACTCAGTTCCTTCACCTCCATCACATTTGTTCACAGCACATGGCCTATTACTCAGTTCCTGCACCTCCATCACATTTGTTCCCAGCAAATGGCCTATTACTCAGTTCCTTCACCTCCATCACATTTGTTCCCAACACATGGACTATTACTCAGTTCCTTCACCTCCATCACATTTGTTCCCAGCTCATGGACTATTACTCAGTTCCTTCACCTCCATCACATTTGTTCCCAGCACATGGACTTTTACTCAGTTCCTTCACCTCCATCACATTTGTTCCCAGCACATGGCCTATTACTCAGTTCGTTCACCTCCATCATATTTGTTCCCAGCACATGGCATATCACTGAGTTCCTTCACCTCCATCACATTTGATCCCAGCACATGGACTATTACTCAGTTCCTTCACCTCCATCACATTTGTTCCCAGTACATGGCCTATTACTCAGTTCCTTCACCTCCATCACATTTGTTCGCAGCACATGTCCTATTACTCAGTTCCTTCACCTCCATCACATTTGTTCCCAGCTCATGGACTATTACTCAGTTCCTTCACCTCCATCACATATGTTCCCAGCACATGGCCTATTACTCAGTTCCTTCACCTCCATCACATTTGTTCGCAGCACATGGACTATTACTCAGTTCCTTCACCTCCATCACATTTGTTCCCAGCACATGGTCTATTACTCAGTTCCTTCACCTCCATCACATTTGTTCCCAGCACATGGAGTATTACTCACTTCCTTCACCTCCATCACATTTGTTCGCAGCACATGGACTATTACTCAGTTCCTTCACCTCCATCACATTTGTTCCCAGCACATGGAATATTACTCAGTTCCTTCACCTCCATCACATTTGTTCCCAGCACAAGGACTATTTCTCAGTTCCTTCACCTCCATCACATTTGTTCCCAGCACATGGACTATTACTGAGTTCCTTCACCTCCATCACACTTGATCCCAGCACATGGACTATTACTCAGTTCCTTCACCTCCATCACATTTGTTCCCAGCACATGGCCTATTACTCAGTTCCTTCACCTCCATCACATTTGTTCGCAGCACATGGTCTATTACTCAGTTCCTTCACCTCCATCACATTCGATCCCAGCACATGGCCTATTACTCAGTTCCTTCACCTCCATCACATTTGTTCCCAGCACGTGGCCTATCACTGAGTTCCTTCACCTCCATCACATTTGATCCCAGCACATGGCCTATTACTCAGTTCCTTCACCTCCATCACATTTGTTCCCAGCACATGGACTATTACTCAGTTCCTTCACCTCCATCACATTTGTTCACAGCACATGGCCTATTACTCAGTTCCTGCACCTCCATCACATTTGTTCCCAGCAAATGGCCTATTACTCAGTTCCTTCACCTCCATCACATTTGTTCCCAACACATGGACTATTACTCAGTTCCTTCACCTCCATCACATTTGTTCCCAGCTCATGGACTATTACTCAGTTCCTTCACCTCCATCACATTTGTTCCCAGCACATGGACTTTTACTCAGTTCCTTCACCTCCATCACATTTGTTCCCAGCACATGGCCTATTACTCAGTTCCTTCACCTCCATCACATTTGTTCCCAGCACATGGCATATCACTGAGTTCCTTCACCTCCATCACATTTGATCCCAGCACATGGACTATTACTCAGTTCCTTCACCTCCATCACATTTGTTCCCAGTACATGGCCTATTACTCAGTTCCTTCACCTCCATCACATTTGTTCGCAGCACATGTCCTATTACTCAGTTCCTTCACCTCCATCACATTTGTTCCCAGCTCATGGACTATTACTCAGTTCCTTCACCTCCATCACATATGTTCCCAGCACATGGCCTATTACTCAGTTCCTTCACTTCCATCACATTTGTTCCCAGCACATGGCCTATTACTCAGTTCCTTCACCTCCATCACATTTGTTCCCAGCACATGGCCTATTACTCAGTTCCTTCACCTCCATCACATTTGTTCCCACACATGGACTATTACTCAGTTCCTTCACCTCCATCACATTTGTTCCCAGCACATGGACTATTACTCAGTTCCTTCACCTCCATCACATTTGTTCCCAGCACATGGACTATTACTCAGTTCCTTCACCTCCATCACATTTGTTCCCAGCACATGGCCTATTACTCAGTTTCGTCATCTCCATCACATTTGTTCGCAGCACATGGCCTATTAGTCAGTTCCTTCACCTCCATCACATTTGTTCCCAGCACATGGACTATTACTCAGTTCATTCACCTCCATCACATTTGTTCCCAGCACATGGTCTATTACTCAGTTCCTTCACCTCCATCACATACGTTCCCAGCACATGGACTACTACTCAGTTCCTTCACCTCCATCACATTTGTTCCCAGCACATGGAGTATTACTCACTTCCTTCACCTCCATCACATTTGTTCGCAGCACATGGACTATTACTCAGTTCCTTCACCTCCATCACATTTGTTCCCAGCATATGGAATATTACTCAGTTCCTTCACCTCCATCACATTTGTTCCCAGCACATGGACTATTTCTCAGTTACTTCACCTCCATCACATTTGTTCCCAGCACATGGTCTATTACTGAGTTCCTTCACCTCCATCACATTTGATCCCAGCACATGGACTATTACTCAGTTCCTTCACCTCCATCACATTTGTTCGCAGCACATGGCCTATTACTCAGTTCCTTCACCTCCATCACATTTGTTCGCAGCACATGGTCTATTACTCAGTTCCTTCACCTCCATCACTTTTGATCCCAGCACATGGCCTATTACTCAGTTCCTTCACCTCCATCACATTTGTTCCCAGCACATGGCCTATCACTGAGTTCCTTCACCTCCATCACATTTGATCCCAGCACATGGCCTATTACTCAGTTCCTTCACGTCCATCACATTTGTTCCCAGCACATGGACTATTACTCAGTTCCTTCAACTCCATCACATTTGTTCCCAGCACATGGCCTATTACTCAGTTCCTGCACCTCCATCACATTTGTTCCCAGCACATGGCCTATTACTCAGTTCCTTCACCTCCATCACATTGGTTCCCAACACATGGACTATTACTCAGTTCCTTCACCACCATCACATTTGTTCCCAGCTCATGGACTATTACTCAGTTCCTTCACCTCCATCACATTTGTTCCCGCACATGGACTATTACTCAGTTCCTTCACCTGAATCACATTCGATCCCAGCACATGGCCTATTACTCAGTTCCTTCACCTCCATCACATTTGTTCCCAGCACATGGCCTATCACTGAGTTCCTTCACCTCCATCACATTTGTTCCCAGCACATGGCCTATTACTCAGTTCCTGCACATCCATCACATTTGTTCCCAGCATATGGCCTATTACTCAGTTCCTTCACCTCCATCACATTTGTTCCCAACACATGGACTATTACTCAGTTCCTTCACCTCCATCACATTTGTTCCCAGCTCATGGACTATTACTCAGTTCCTTCACCTCCATCACATTTGTTCCCAGCACATGGACTTTTACACAGTTCCTTCACCTCCATCACATTTGTTCCCAGCACATGGCCTATTACTCAGTTCCTTCACCTCCATCACATTTGTTCGCAGCACATGGACTATTACTCAGTTCCTTCACCTCCATCACATTTGATCCCTGCACATGGCCTATTACTCAATTCGTTCACCTCCATCACATTTGTTCCCAGCACATGGCCTATTACTGAGTTCCTTCACCTCCATCACATTTGTTCCCAGCACATGGCATATCACTGAGTTCCTTCACCTCCATCACATTTGATCCCAGCACATGGACTATTACTCAGTTCCTTCACCTCCATCACATTTGTTCCCAGTACGTGGCCTATTACTCAGTTCCTTCACCTCCATCACATTTGTTCGCAGCACATGTCCTATTACTCAGTTCCTTCACCTCCATCACATTTGTTCCCAGCTCATGGACTATTACTCAGTTCCTTCACCTCCATCACATTTGTTCCCAGCACATGGACTATTACTCAGTTCTTTCACCTCCATCACATTTGTTCCCAGCACATGGCCTATTACTCAGTTCCTTCACCTCTGTCACATTTGTTCCCAGCACATGGACTATTACTCAGCTCTTTCACCTCCATCACATTTGTTCCCAGCACATGGCCTATTACTCAGTTCCTTCACCTCCATCACATTTGTTCCCAGCACATGGACTATTACTCAGTTCCTTCTCCTCCATCACATTTGTTCGCAGCACATGGACTATTACTCAGTTCCTTCACCTCCATCACATTTGTTCCCAGCACATGGACTATTACTTAGTTCCTTCAACTCCATCACATTTGTTCCCAGCACATGGACTATTACTCAGTTCCTTCACCTCCATCACATTTGTTCCCAGCACATGGCCTATTACTCAGTTCCTTCACTTCCATCACATTTGTTCGCTGCACATGGACTATTACTCAGTTCCTTCACCTCCATCACATATGTTCCCAGCACATGGCCTATTACTCAGTTCCTTCACCTCCATCACATTTGTTCCCAGCACATGGACTATTACTCAGTTCTTTCACCTCCATCACATTTGTTCCCAGCACATGACCTATTACTCAGTTCCTTCACCTCTGTCACATTTGTTCCCAGCACATGGACTATTACTCAGTTCTTTCACCTCCATCACATTGGTTCCCAGCACATGGCCTATTACTCAGTTCCTTCAGCTCCATCACATTTGTTCCCAGCACATGGACTATTACTCAGTTCCTTCACCTCCATCACATTTGTTCGCAGCACATGGACTATTACTCAGTTCCTTCACCTCCATCACATTTGTTCCCAGCACATGGACTATTACTCAGTTCCTTCACCTCCATCACATTTGTTCCCAGCACATGGCCTATTACTTAGTTCCTTCACCTCCATCACATTTGTTCGCAGCACATGGACTATTACTCAGTTCCTTCACCTCCATCACATTTGATTCCTGCACATGGCCTATTACTCAGTTCGTTCACCTCCATCACATTTGTTCCCAGCACATGGCCTATCACTGAGTTCCTTCACCTCCATCACATTTGATCCCAGCAAATGGCCTATTACTCAGTTCCTTCACCTCCATCACATTTGTTCCCAGCACATGGCATATCACTGAGTTCCTTCACCTCCATCACATTTGATTCCAGCACATGGACTATTACTCAGTTCCTTCACCTCCATCACATTTGTTCCCAGTACGTGGCCTATTACTCAGTTCCTTCACCTCCATCACATTTGTTCCCAGCTCATGGACTATTACTCAGTTCCTTCACCTCCATCACATTTGTTCCCAGCACATGGACTATTACTCAGTTCTTTCACCTCCATCACATTTGTTCCCAGCACATGGCCTATTACTCAGTTCCTTCACCTCTGTCATATTTGTTCCCAGCACATGGACTATTACTCAGCTCTTTCAACGCCATCACATTTGTTCCCAGCACATGGCCTATTACTCAGTTCCTTCACCTCCATCACATTTGTTCCCAGCACATGGACTATTACTCAGTTCCTTCACCTCCATCACATTTGTTCGCAGCACATGGACTATTACTCAGTTCCTTCACCTCCATCACATTTGTTCCCAGCACATGGACTATTACTCAGTTCCTTCACCTCCATCACATTTGTTCCCAGCACATGGACTATTACTCAGTTCCTTCACCTCCATCACATTTGTTCCCAGCACATGGCCTATTACTCAGTTTCTTCATCTCCATCACATTTGTTCGCAGCACATGGCCTATTAGTCAGTTCCTTCACCTCCAACACATTTGTTCCCAGCACATGGAGTATTACTCAGTTCATTCACCTCCATCACATTTGTTCCCAGCACATGGTCTATTACTCAGTTCCTTCACCTCCATCACATACGTTCCCAGCACATGGACTACTACTCAGTTCCTTCACCTCCATCACATTTGTTCCCAGCACATGGACTATTACTCAGTTCCTTCACCTCCATCACATTTGTTCCCAGCGCATGGAGTATTACTCACTTCCTTCACCTCCATCACATTTGTTCGCAGCACATGGACTATTACTCAGTTCCTTCACCTCCATCACATTTGTTCCCAGCATATGGAATATTACTCAGTTCCTTCACCTCCATCACATTTGTTCCCAGCACATGGACTATTTCTCAGTTCCTTCACCTCCATCACATTTGTTCCCAGCACATGGTCTATTACTGAGTTCCTTCACCTCCATCACATTTGATCCCAGCACATGGACTATTACTCAGTTCCTTCTTCACCTCCATCACATTTGTTCGCAGCACATGGCCTATTACTCAGTTCCTTCACCTCCATCACATTTGTTCGCAGCACATGGTCTATTACTCAGTTCCTTCACCTCCATCACATTTGATCCCAGCACATGGCCTATTACTCAGTTCCTTCACCTCCATCACATTTGTTTCCAGCACATGGCCTATCACTGAGTTCCTTCACCTCCATCACATTTGATCCCAGCACATGGCCTATTACTCAGTTCCTTCACGTCCATCACATTTGTTCCCAGCACATGGACTATTACTCAGTTCCTTCAACTCCATCACATTTGTTCCCAGCACATGGCCTATTACTCAGTTCCTGCACCTCCATCACATTTGTTCCCAGCACATGGCCTATTACTCAGTTCCTTCACCTCCATCACATTGGTTCCCAACACATGGACTATTACTCAGTTCCTTCACCTCCATCACATTTGTTCCCGCACATGGACTATTACTCAGTTCCTTCACCTGTATCACATTTGTTCCCAGCACATGGACTATTACTCAGTTCCTTCCCCTGAATCACATTTGTTCCCAGCACATGGCCTATTACTCAGTTCCTTCACCTCCATCACATTTGTTCGCTGCACCTGGACTATTACTCAGTTCCTTCACCTCCATCACATATGTTCGCAGCACATGGACTATTACTCATTTCCTTCACCTCCATCACATTTGTTCACAGCACATGGACTATTACTGAGTTCCTTCACCTCCATCACATTTGTTCCCAGCACATGGACTATTACTGAGTTCCTTCACCTCCATCACATTTGTTCCCAGCACATGGACTATTACTCAGTTCCTTCACCTCCATCACTTTTGTTCCCAGCACATGGAGTATTACTCACTTCCTTCACCTCCATCACATTTGTTCGCAGCACATGGACTATTACTCAGTTCCTTCACCGCCATCACATTTGTTCGCAGCACATGGACTATTACTCAGTTCCTTCACCTCCATCACATTTGTTCCCAGCACATGGAATATTACTCAGTTCCTTCACCTCCATCACATTTGTTCCCAGCACATGGAATATTACTCAGTTCCTTCACCTCCATCACATTTGATCCCAGCACATGGACTATTTCTCAGTTCCTTCACCTCCATCACATTTGTTCCCAAAACATGGACTATTACTGAGTTCCTTCACCTCCATCACATTTGATCCCAGCACATGGACTATTACTCAGTTCCTTCACTTCCATCACATTTGTTCACAGCCCATGGCCTATTACTCAGTTCCTTCACCTCCATCACATTTGTTCGCAGCACATGCACTATTACTCAGTTCCTTCACCTCCATCACATTTGATCCCTGCACATGGCCTATTACTCAGTTCGTTCACCTCCATCACATTTGTTCCCAGCACATGGCCTATCACTGAGTTCCTTCACCTCCATCACATTTGATCCCAGCACATGGCCTATTACTCAGTTCCTTCACCTCCATCAAATTTGTTCCCAGCACATGGCCTATCACTGAGTTCCTTCACCTCCATCACATTTGTTCCCAGCTCAAGGACTATTACTCAGTTCCTTCACCTCCATCACATTTGTTCCCAGCACATGGACTTTTACTCAGTTCTTTCACCTCCATCACATTTGTTCCCAGCACATGGCCTATTACTCAGTTCCTTCACCTCTGTCACATTTGTTCCCAGCACATGGACTATTACTCAGTTCTTTCACCTCCATCACATTTGTTCCCAGCACATGGCCTATTACTCAGTTCCTACACCTCCATCACATTTGTTCCCAGCACATGGACTATTACTCAGTTCCTTCACCTCCATCACATTTGTTCGCAGCACATGGACTATTACTAAGTTCCTTCACATCTATCACATTTGTTCCCAGCACATGGACTATTACTCAGTTCCTTCACCTCCATCACATTTGTTCCCAGCACATGGACTATTACTCAGTTCCTTCACCTCCATCACATTTGTTCCCAGCACATGGTCTATTACTCAGTTCCTTCACCTCCATCACATTTGTTCGCATCACATGAACTATTACTCAGTTCTTTCACCTCCATCATATTTGTTCCCAGCAAATGGACTATTACTCAGTTCCTTCACCTCCATCACATTTGTTCCCAGCACATGGACTATTACTCAGTTCCTTCACCTCCATCATATTTGTTCCCAGCTCATGGACTATTACTCAGTTCCTTCACCTGCATCACATTTGTTCCCAGCACATGGCCTATTACTCAGTTCCTTCACCTCCATCACATCTGTTCGCAGCACATGGACTATTACTCAGTTCCTTCACCTCCATCACTTTTGTTCCCAGCTCATGGACTATAACTCAGTTCCTTCACCTCCATCACATTTGATCCCAGCACATGGCCTATTACTCAGTTCCTTCACCTCCATCACATTGGTTCCCAGCACATGGCCTATCACTGAGTTCCTTCACCTCCATCACATTTGATCCCAGCACATGGCCTATTACTCAGTTCCTTCACCTCCATCACATTTGTTCCCAGCACATGGACTATTACTCAGTTCCTTCACCTCCATCACATTTGTTCCCAGCACATGGCCTATTACTCAGTTCCTGCACCTCCATCACATTTGTTCCCAGCACATGGCCTATTACTCAGTTCCTTCACCTCCATCACATTGGTTCCCAACACATGGACTATTACTCAGTTCCTTCACCTCCATCACATTTGTTCCCAGCTCATGGACTATTACTCAGTTCCTTCACCTCCATCACATTTGTTCCCGCACATGGACTATTACTCAGTTCCTTCACCTGAATCACATTTGTTCCCAGCACATGGACTATTACTCAGTTCCTTCCCCTGAATCACATTTGTTCCCAGCACATGGCCTATTACTCAGTTCCTTCACCTCCATCACATTTGTTCGCTGCACCTGGACTATTACTCAGTTCCTTCACCTCCATCACGTATGTTCGCAGCACATGGACTATTACTGAGTTCCTTCACCTCCATCACATTTGTTCCCAGCACATGGCCTATTACTCATTTCTTTCACCTCCATCACATTTGTTCACAGCACATGGACTATTACTCAGTTCCTTCACCTCCATCACATTTGTTCCCAGCACATGGACTATTACTCAGTTCCTTCAACTGCATCACATTTGTTCCCAGCACTTGGACTATTACTCAGTTCCTTCACCTCCATCAGATTTGTTCCCAGCACATGGACTATTACTCAGTTCCTTCACCTCCATCACATTTGTTCCCGTACATGGACTATTACTCAGTTCCTTCACCTCCATCACATTTGTTCCCAGCACATGGACTATTACTGAGTTCCTTCACCTCCATCACATTTGTTCCCAGCACATGGACTATTACTCAGTTCCTTCACCTGAATCACATTTGTTCCCAGCACATGGCCTATTACTCAGTTCCTTCACTTCCATCACATTTGTTCGCTGCACATGGACTATTACTCAGTTCCTTCACCTCCATCACATATGTTCCCAGCACATGTCCTATTACTCAGTTCCTTCACCTCCATCACATTTGTTCACAGCACATGGACTATTACTGAGTTCCTTCACCTCCATCACATTTGTTCCCAGCACATGGAGTATTACTCAGTTCCTTCAACTGCATCACATTTGTTCCCAACACTTGGACTATTACTCAGTTCCTTCACCTCCATCAGATTTGTTCCCAGCACATGGACTATTACTCAGTTCCTTCACCTCCATCACATTTGTTCCCGTACATGGATTATTACTCAGTTCCTTCACCTCCATCACATTTGTTCCCAGCACATGGACTATTACTCAGTTCCTTCACCTCCATCACATTTGTTCCCGCACATGGACTATTACTCAGTTCCTTCACCTCCATCACATTTGTTCGCAGCACATGTACTATTACCCAGTTCCTTCACCTCCATCAGCATATGTTCCCAGCACATGGCCTATTACTGAGTTCCTTCACCTCCATCACATTTGTTCCTAGCACATGGCCTATTACTCAGTTCCTTCACCTTCATCACATTTGTTCGCACCACATAGACTATTACTCAGTTCCTTCAACACCATCACATTTGTTCGCAGCACATGGACTATTACTCAGTTCCTTCAACACCATCACATTTGTTCGCAGCACATGGACTATTACTCAGTTCCTTCACCTCCATCACATTTGTTCGCAGCACATGGACTATTACTCATTTCCTTCACCTCCATCACATTTGTTCACAGCACATGGACTATTACTGAGTTCCTTCACCTCCATCACATTTGTTCCCAGCACATGGACTATTACTCAGTTCCTTCAACTGCATCACATTTGTTCCCAGCACTTGGACTGTTACTCAGTTCCTTCACCTACATCAGATTGGTTCCCAGCACATGGACTATTACTCAGTTCCTTCACCTCCATCACATTTGTTCCCGTACATGGAGCATTACTCAGTTCCTTCACCTCCATCACATTTGTTCCCAGCACATGGACTATTACTGAGTTCCTTCACCTCCATCACATTTGTTCCCAGCACATTGCCTATTACTCAGTTCCTTCACTTCCATCACATTTGTTCGCTGCACATGGTCTATTACTCAGTTCCTTCACCTGAATCACATTTGTTCCCAGCACATGGCCTATTACTCAGTTCCTTCACTTCCATCACATTTGTTCGCTGCACATGAACTATTACTCAGTTCCTTCACCTCCATCACATATGTTCCCAGCACATGGCCTATTACTCAGTTCCTTCACCTCCATCACATTTGTTCGCAGCACATGGACTATTACTCAGTTCCTTCAACTGCATCACATTTGTTCCCAGCACTTGGACTATTACTCAGTTCCTTCACCTCCATCAGATTTGTTCCCAGCACATGGACTATTACTCAGTTCCTTCACCTCCATCACATTTGTTCCCGTACATGGATTATTACTCAGTTCCTTCACCTCCATCACATTTGTTCCCAGCACATGGACTATTACTCAGTTCCTTCACCTCCATCACATTTGTTCCCGCACATGGACTATTACTCAGTTCCTTCACCTCCATCACATTTGTTCGCAGCACATGGAATATTACTTAGTTCCTTCACCTCCATTACATTTGTTCCCAGCACATAGCCTATTACTCAGTTCCTTCACCTCCATCACATTTGTTCGCAGCACATGTACTATTACCCAGTTCCTTCACCTCCATCAGCATATGTTCCCAGCACATAGACTATTACTAAGTTCCTTCAACACCATCACATTTGTTCGCAGCACATTGGCTATTACTCAGTTCCTTCACCTCCATCACATTTGTTCCAGCACATGGCCTATTACTCAGTTCCTTCACCTCCATCACATTCGTTCCCAGCTCATGGACTATTACTCAGTTCCTTCACCTCTATCACATTTGTTCCCAGCTCATGGACTATTACTCAGGTCCTTCACCTCCATCACATTTGTTCCCAGCACATGGAGTATTACTCAGTTCCTTCACCTCCATCACATTTGATCCCAGCACATGGACTATTTCTCAGTTCCTTCACCTCCATCACATTTGTTCCCAGCACATGGACTATTACTGAGTTCCTTCACCTCCATCACATTTGTTCCCAGCTCATGCACTATTACTCAGTTCCTTCACCTCCATCACATTTGATCCCAGCACATGGACTATTACTCAGTTCCTTCACTTCCATCACATTTGTTCGCAGCCCATGGCCTATTACTCAGTTCCTTCACCTCCATCACATTTGTTCGCAGCACATGGACTATTACTCAGTTCCTTCACCTCCATCACATTTGATCCCTGCACATGGCCTATTACTCAGTTCGTTCAGCTCCATCACATTTGTTCCCAGCACATGGCCTATCACTGAGTTCCTTCACCTCCATCACATTTGATCCCAGCACATGGACTATTACTCAGTTCCTTCACCTCCATCACATTTGTTCCCAGCACATGGCCTATTACTCAGTTCCTTCACCTCCATCACATTTGTTCGCAGCACATGGCCTATTACTCAGTTCCTTCACCTCCATCACATTTGTTCCCAGCTCAAGGACTATTACTCAGTTCCTTCACCTCCATCACATTTGTTCCCAGCACATGGACTTTTACTCAGTTCTTTCACCTCCATCACATTTGTTCCCAGCACATGGCCTATTACTCAGTTCCTTCACCTCTGTCACATTTGTTCCCAGCACATGGACTATTACTCAGTTCTTTCACCTCCATCACATTTGTTCCCAGCACATGGCCTATTACTCAGTTCCTTCACCTCCATCACATTTGTTCCCAGCACATGGACTATTACTCAGTTCCTTCACCTCCATCACATTTGTTCGCAGCACATGGACTATTACTAAGTTCCTTCACATCCATCACATTTGTTCCCAGCACATGGACTATTACTCAGTTCCTTCACCTCCATCACATTTGTTCCCTGCACATGGACTATTACTTAGTTCCTTCACCTCCATCACATTTGTTCCCAGCACATGGTCTATTACTCAGTTCCTTCACCTCCATCACATTTGTTCGCATCACATGAACTATTACTCAGTTCTTTCACCTCCATCACATTTGTTCCCAGCAAATGGACTATTACTCAGTTCCTTCACCTCCATCACATTTGTTCCCAGCACATGGACTATTACTCAGTTCCTTCACCTCCATCATATTTGTTCCCAGCTCATGGACTATTACTCAGTTCCTTCACCTGCATCACATTTGTTCCCAGCACATGGCCTATTACTCAGTTCCTTCACCTCCATCACATTTGTTCGCAGCACATGGCCTATTACTCAGTTCCTTCACCTCCATCACATTTGTTCCCAGCTCATGGCCTATTACTGAGTTCCTTCACCTCCATCACATTTGTTCGCATCACATGAACTATTACTCAGTTCTTTCACCTCCATCACATTTGTTCCCAGCAAATGGTCTATTACTCAGTTCCTTCACCTCCATCACATTTGTTCCCAGCACATGGACTATTACTCAGTTCCTTCACCTCCATCATATTTGTTCCCAGCTCATGGACTATTACTCAGTTCCTTCACCTCCATCACATTTGTTCCCAGCACATGGCCTATTACTCAGTTCCTTCACCTCCATCACATTTGTTCGCAGCACATGGCCTATTACTCAGTTCCTTCACCTCCATCACATTTGTTCCCAGCTCATGGCCTATTACTGAGTTCCTTCACCTCCATCACATTTGTTCCCAGCACATGGACTATTACTCAGTTCTATCACCTCCATCACATTTGTTCCCAGCACATGGCCTATTACTCAGTTCCTTCACCTCCATCACATTTGTTCCCAGCACATGGACTATTACTGAGTTCCTTCACCTCCATCACATTTGTTCCCAGCACATGGACTATTACTCAGTTCCTTCACCTCAATCACATTTGTTCCCAGCACATGGACTATTACTCAGTTCCTTCACCTCCATCACATTTGTTCCTAGCTCATGGACTATTACTCAGTTCCTTCACCTTCACCACATTTGTTCCCAGCACATGGCCTATTACTCAGTTCCTTCACCTCCATCACATTTGTTCGCAGTACATGGACTATTACTCTGTTCCTTCACCTCCATCACATTTGTTCCCAGCTCATGGACTATTACTCAGTTCCTTCACCTCCATCACATTTGTTCTCACCAAATGGCCTATTACTCAGTTCCTTCACCTCCATCACATTTGTTCCCAGCACATGGAATATTACTCAGTTCCTTCACTTCCATCACATTTGTTCCCAGCACATGGCCTATTACTCAGTTCCTTCACCTCCATCACATTTGTTCGCAGCACATGGCCTATTACTCAGTTCCTTCACCTCCATCACATTTGTTCCCAGCTCAAGGACTATTACTCAGTTCCTTCACCTCCATCACATTTGTTCCCAGCACATGGACTATTACTCAGTTCTATCACCTCCATCATATTTGTTCCCAGCACATGGCCTTTTTCTCAGTTCCTTCACCTCTGTCACATTTGTTCCCAGCACATGGACTATTACTCAGTTCTTTCACCTCCATCACATTTGTTCCCAGCACATGGCCTATTACTCAGTTCCTTCACCTCCATCACATTTGTTCCCAGCACATGGACTATTACTCAGTTCCTTCACCTCCATCACATTTGTTCCCAGCACATGGCCTATTACTCAGTTCATTCACCTCCATCACATTTGTTCGCAGCACATGGCCTATTAATCAGTTCCTTCACCTCCATCACATTTGTTCCCAGCTCATGGCCTATTACTGAGTTCCTTCACCTCCATCACATTTGTTCCCAGCACATGGACTATTACTCAGTTCCTTCACCTCCATCACATTTGTTCCCAGCACATGGACTATTACTCAGTTCCTTCACCTCCATCACATTTGTTCCCAGCACATGGACTATTACTCAGTTCCTTCACCTCCATCACATTTGTTCCCAGCACATGGAATATTACTCAGTTCCTTCACCTCCATCACATTTGTTCCCAGCACATGGACTATTTCTCAGTTCCTTCACCTCCATCACATTTGCTCCCAGCACATGGACTATTACTGAGTTCCTTCACCTCCATCACATTTGATCCCAGCACATGGACTATTACTCAGTTCCTTCACCTCCATCACATTTGTTCGCAGCACATGGCCTATTACTCAGTACCTTAACCTCCATCACAATTGTTCGCAGCACATGGTCTATTACTCAGTTCCTTCACCTCCATCACATTTGATCCCAGCACATGGCCTATTACTCAGTTCCTTCACCTCCATCACATTTGTTCCCAGCACATGGCCTATCACTGAGTTCCTTCACCTCCATCACATTTGTTCCGAGCAAATGGCCTATTACTCAGTTCCTTCACATCCATCACATTTGTTCGCTGCACATGAACTATTACTCAGTTCTTTCACCTCCATCACATTTGTTCCCAGCAAATGGACTATTACTCAGTTCCTTCACCTCCATCACATTTGTTCCCAGCACATGGACTATTACTCAGTTCCTTCACCTCCATCATATTTGTTCCCAGCTCATGGACTATTACTCAGTTCCTTCACCTCCATCACATTTGTTCCCAGCAAATGGCCTATTGCACAGTTCCTTCACCTCCATCACATTTGTTCACAGCACATGGCCTATTACTCAGTTCCTTCACCTCCATCACATTTGTTCCCAGCTCATGGCCTATTACTGAGTTCCTTCACCTCCATCACATTTGTTCCCAGCACATGGACTATTACTCAGTTCCTTCACCTCCATCACATTTGTTCCCATCACATGGTCTATTACTCAGTTCCTTCACCTCCATCACATTCGTTCCCAGCACATGGACTACTACTCAGTTCCTTCACCTCCATCACATTTGTTCCCAGCTCATGGCCTATTACTGAGTTCCTTCACCTCCATCACATTTGTTCCCAGCACATGGACTATTACTCAGTTCTATCACCTCCATCACATTTGTTCCCAGCACATGGCCTATTACTCAGTTCCTTCACCTCCATCACATTTGTTCCCAGCACATGGACTATTACTGAGTTCCTTCACCTCCATCACATTTGTTCCCAGCACATGGACTATTACTCAGTTCCTTCACCTCAATCACATTTGTTCCCAGCACATGGACTATTACTCAGTTCCTTCACCTCCATCACATTTGTTCCTAGCTCATGGACTATTACTCAGTTCCTTCACCTTCACCACATTTGTTCCCAGCACATGGCCTATTACTCAGTTCCTTCACCTCCATCACATTTGTTCGCAGTACATGGACTATTACTCTGTTCCTTCACCTCCATCACATTTGTTCCCAGCTCATGGACTATTACTCAGTTCCTTCACCTCCATCACATTTGTTCTCACCAAATGGCCTATTACTCAGTTCCTTCACCTCCATCACATTTGTTCCCAGCACATGGAATATTACTCAGTTCCTTCACTTCCATCACATTTGTTCCCAGCACATGGCCTATTACTCAGTTCCTTCACCTCCATCACATTTGTTCGCAGCACATGGCCTATTACTCAGTTCCTTCACCTCCATCACATTTGTTCCCAGCTCAAGGACTATTACTCAGTTCCTTCACCTCCATCACATTTGTTCCCAGCACATGGACTATTACTCAGTTCTATCACCTCCATCATATTTGTTCCCAGCACATGGCCTTTTTCTCAGTTCCTTCACCTCTGTCACATTTGTTCCCAGCACATGGACTATTACTCAGTTCTTTCACCTCCATCACATTTGTTCCCAGCACATGGCCTATTACTCAGTTCCTTCACCTCCATCACATTTGTTCCCAGCACATGGACTATTACTCAGTTCCTTCACCTCCATCACATTTGTTCCCAGCACATGGCCTATTACTCAGTTCATTCACCTCCATCACATTTGTTCGCAGCACATGGCCTATTAATCAGTTCCTTCACCTCCATCACATTTGTTCCCAGCTCATGGCCTATTACTGAGTTCCTTCACCTCCATCACATTTGTTCCCAGCACATGGACTATTACTCAGTTCCTTCACCTCCATCACATTTGTTCCCAGCACATGGACTATTACTCAGTTCCTTCACCTCCATCACATTTGTTCCCAGCACATGGACTATTACTCAGTTCCTTCACCTCCATCACATTTGTTCCCAGCACATGGAATATTACTCAGTTCCTTCACCTCCATCACATTTGTTCCCAGCACATGGACTATTTCTCAGTTCCTTCACCTCCATCACATTTGCTCCCAGCACATGGACTATTACTGAGTTCCTTCACCTCCATCACATTTGATCCCAGCACATGGACTATTACTCAGTTCCTTCACCTCCATCACATTTGTTCGCAGCACATGGCCTATTACTCAGTACCTTAACCTCCATCACAATTGTTCGCAGCACATGGTCTATTACTCAGTTCCTTCACCTCCATCACATTTGATCCCAGCACATGGCCTATTACTCAGTTCCTTCACCTCCATCACATTTGTTCCCAGCACATGGCCTATCACTGAGTTCCTTCACCTCCATCACATTTGTTCCGAGCAAATGGCCTATTACTCAGTTCCTTCACATCCATCACATTTGTTCGCTGCACATGAACTATTACTCAGTTCTTTCACCTCCATCACATTTGTTCCCAGCAAATGGACTATTACTCAGTTCCTTCACCTCCATCACATTTGTTCCCAGCACATGGACTATTACTCAGTTCCTTCACCTCCATCATATTTGTTCCCAGCTCATGGACTATTACTCAGTTCCTTCACCTCCATCACATTTGTTCCCAGCAAATGGCCTATTGCACAGTTCCTTCACCTCCATCACATTTGTTCACAGCACATGGCCTATTACTCAGTTCCTTCACCTCCATCACATTTGTTCCCAGCTCATGGCCTATTACTGAGTTCCTTCACCTCCATCACATTTGTTCCCAGCACATGGACTATTACTCAGTTCCTTCACCTCCATCACATTTGTTCCCATCACATGGTCTATTACTCAGTTCCTTCACCTCCATCACATTCGTTCCCAGCACATGGACTACTACTCAGTTCCTTCACCTCCATCACATTTGTTCCCAGCAGATGGACTATTACTCAGTTCCTTCACCTCCATCACATTTGTTCCCAGCACATGGACTATTACTCACTTCCTTCATCTCCATCACATTTGTTCGCAGCACATGGACTATTACTGAGTTCCTTCACCTCCATCACATTTGTTCCCAGCACATGGAATATTACTCAGTTCCTTCACCTCCATCACATTTGTTCCCAGCACATGGACTATTTCTCAGTACCTTCACCTCCATCACATTTGTTCCCAGCACATGGACTATTACTGAGTTCCTTCACCTCCATCACATTTGATCCCAGCACATGGACTATTACTCAGTTCCTTCACCTCCATCACATTTGTTCGCAGCACATGGCCTATTACTCAGTTCCTTCACCTCCATCACATTTGTTCGCAGAACATGGTCTATTACTCAGTTCCTTCACCTCCATCACATTTGATCCCAGCACATGGCCTATTACTCAGTTCCTTCACCTCCATCACATTTGTTCCCAGCACATGGCCTATCACTGAGTTCCTTCACCTCCATCACATTTGATCCCAGCACATGGCCTATTACTCAGTTCCTTCACCTCCATCACATTTGTTCCCAGCACATGGACTATTGCTCAGTTCCTTCACCTCCATCACATTTGTTCCCAGCACATGGCCTATTACTCAGTTCCTGCACCTCCATCACATTTGTTCCCAGCACATGGCCTATTACTCAGTTCCTTCACCTCCATCACATTTGTTCCCAACACATGGACTATTACTCAGTTCCTTCACCTCCTACACATTTGTTCGCAGCACATGGACTATTACTAAGTTCCTTCACATCCATCACATTTGTTCCCAGCACATGGACTATTACTCAGTTCCTTCACCTCCATCACATTTGTTCCCAGCACATGGAATATTACTCAATTCCTTCACCTCCATCACATTTGTTCCCAGCACATGGTCTATTACTCAGTTCCTTCACCTCCATCACATTTGTTCCCAGCACATGGTCTATTACTCAGTTCCTTCACCTCCATCACATTTGTTCGCATCACATGAACTATTACTCAGTTCTTTCACCTCCATCACATTTATTCCCAGCAAATGGACTATTACTCAGTTCCTTCAACTCCATCACATTTGTTCCCAGCACATGGACTATTACTCAGTTCCTTCACCTCCATCATATTTGTTCCCAGCTCATGGACTATTACTCAGTTCCTTCACCTCCATCACATTTGTTCCCAGGACATGGCCTATTACTCAGTTCCTTCACCTCCATCACATTTGTTCGCAGTACATGGCCTATTACTCAGTTCCTTCACCTCCATCACATTTGTTCCCAGCTCATGGCCTATTACTGAGTTCCTTCACCTCCATCACATTTGTTCCCAGCTCATAGACTATTACTCAGTTCTTTCACCTCCATCACATTTGCTCCCAGCACATGGCCTATTACTCAGTTCCTTCACCTCCATCACATTTGTTCCCAGCACATGGACTATTACTGAGTTCCTTCACCTCCATCAAATTTGTTCCCAGCACATGGACTATTACTCAGTTCCTTCACCTCCATCACATTTGTTCCCAGCACATGGACTATTACTCAGTTCCTTCACCTCCATCACATTTGTTCCCAGCTCATGGACTATTACTCAGTTCCTTCACCTTCACCACATTTGTTCCCAGCACATGGCCTATTACTCAGTTCCTTCACCTCCATCACATTTGTTCGCAGTACATGGACTATTACTCAGTTCCTTCACCTCCATCACATTTGTTCCCAACACATGGACTATTACTCAGTTCCTTCACCTCCATCACATTTGTTCGCAGCACATGGACTATTACTAAGTTCCTTCACCTCCATCACATTTGTTCGCAGCACATGGACTATTACTAAGTTCCTTCACATCCATCACATTTGTTCCCAGCACATGGACTATTACTCAGTTCCTTCACCTCCATCATATTTGTTCCCAGCTCATGGACTATTACTCAGTTCCTTCACCTCCATCACATTTGTTCCCAGCACATGGACTATTACTCAGTTCCTTCACCTCCATCACATTTGTTCCCAGCACATGGCCTAATACTCAGTTCCTTCACCTCCATCACATTTGTTCGCAGCACATGGCCTATTACTCAGTTCCTTCACCTCCATCACATTTGTTCCCAGCTCATGGCCTATTACTGAGTTCCTTCACCTCCATCACATTTGTTCCCAGCACATTTACTATTACTCAGTTCTTTCACCTCCATCACATTTGTTCCCAGCACATGGCCTATTACTCAGTTCCTTCACCTCCATCACATTTGTTCCCAGCACATGGCCTATTTCTCAGTTCCTTCACCTCCATCACATTTGTTCCCAGCACATGGACTATTACTGAGTTCCTTCACCTCCATCACATTTGTTCCCAGCTCATGGACTATTACTCAGTTCCTTCACCTCCATCACATTTGTTCCCAGCACATGGACTATTACTGAGTTCCTTCACCTCCATCACATTTGTTCCCAGCACATGGCCTATTACTCAGTTCCTTCACCTCCATCACATTTGTTCCCAGCTCATGGACTATTACTCAGTTCCTTCACCTCCATCACATTTGTTCGCAGCACATGGCCTATTACTCAGTTCCTTAACCTCCATCACATTTGTTCCCAGCTCATGGCCTATTACTGAGTTCCTTCACCTCCATCACATTTGTTCCCAGCACATGGACTATTACTCAGTTCTTTCACCTCCATCACATTTGTTCCCAGCACATGGCCTATTACTCAGTTCCTTCACCTCCATCACATTTGTTCCCAGCACATGGACTATTACTGAGTTCCTTCACCTCCATCACATTTGTTCCCAGCACATGGACTATTACTCAGTTCCTTCAACTCCATCACATTTGTTCCCAGCACATGGACTATTACTCAGTTCCTTCACCTCCATCACATTTGTTCCCAGCTCATGGACTATTACTCAGTTCCTTCACCTTCATCACATTTGTTCCCAGCACATGGCCTATTACTCAGTTCCTTCACCTCCATCACATTTGTTCGCAGTACATGGACAATTACTCAGTTCCTTCACCTCCATCACATTTGTTCCCAGCTCATGGACTATTACTCAGTTCCTTCACCTCCATCACATTTGTTCTCACCAAATGGCCTATTACTCAGTTCCTTCACCTCCATCACATTTGTTCCCAGCACATGGCCTATTACTCAGTTCCTTCAAATCCATCTCATTTGTTCCCAGCACATGGACTATTACTCAGTTCCTTCATCTCCATCTCATTTTTCCCCAGCTCATGGCCTATTACTCAGTTCCTGCACCTCCATCGCATTTGTTCCCAGCACATGGCCTATTACTCAGTTCCTTCACCTCCATCACATTTGTTCCCAACACATGGACTATTACTCAGTTCCTTCACCTCCATCACATTTGTTCGCAGCACATGGACTATTACTCAGTTCCTTTACCTCCATCACATTTGTTCGCAGCACATGGACTATTACTCAGTTCCTTCACCTCAATCACATTTGTTCCCAGCACATGGACTATTACTAAGTTCCTTCACATCCATCACATTTGTTCCCAGCACATGGACTATTACTCAGTTCCTTCACCTCCATCATATTTGTTCCCAGCACATGGCCTATTACTCAGTTCCTTCACCTCCATCACATTTGTTCGCAGCACATGGCCTATTACTCTGTTCCTTCACCTCCATCACATTTGTTCCCAGCACATGGACTATTACTCAGTTCCTTCACCTCCATCACATTTGTTCGCAGCACATGGCCTATTACTCTGTTCCTTCACCTCCATCACATTTGTTCCCAGCACATGGACTATTACTCAGTTCCTTCACCTCCATCACATTTGTTCGCATCACATGAACTATTACTCAGTTCTTTCACCTCCATCACATTTGTTCCCAGCAAATGGACTATTACTCAGTTCCTTCACCTCCATCACATTTGTTCCCAGCACATGGACTATTACTCAGTTCCTTCACCTCCATCATATTTGTTCCCAGCTCATGGACTATTACTCAGTTCCTTCACCTCCATCACATTTGTTCCCAGCACATGGCCTAATACTCAGTTCCTTCACCTCCATCACATTTGTTCGCAGCACATGGCCTATTATTCAGTTCCTTCACCTCCATCACATTTGTTCCCAGCTCATGGCCTATTACTGAGTTCCTTCACCTCCATCACATTTGTTCCCAGCACATGGACTATTACTCAGTTCTTTCACCTCCATCACATTTGTTCCCAGCATATGGCCTATTACTCAGTTCCTTCACCTCCATCACATTTGTTCCCAGCACATGGCCTATTACTCAGTTCCTTCACCTCCATCACATTTGTTCCCAGCACATGGCCTATTACTGAGTTCCTTCACCTCCATCACATTTGTTCCCAGCTCATGGACTATTACTCAGTTCCTTCACCTTCACCACATTTGTTCCCAGCACATGGCCTATTACTCAGTTCCTTCACCTCCATCACATTTGTTCCCAGCACATGGACTATTACTCAGTTCCTTCACCTCCATCACATTTGTTCCCAGCACATGGACTATTACTTAGTTCCTTCACCTCCATCACATTTGTTCCGAGCAAATGGCCTATTACTCAGTTCCTTCACCTCCATCACATTTGTTCGCAGCACATGAACTATTACTCAGTTCTTTCACCTCCATCACATTTGTTCCCAGCAAATGGAATATTACTCAGTTCCTTCACCTCCATCACATTTGTTCCCAGCACATGGACTATTACTCAGTTCCTTCACCTCCATCATATTTGTTCCCAGCTCATGGACTATTACTCAGTTCCTTCACCTCCATCACATTTGTTCCCAGCACATGGACTATTACTCATTTCCTTCACCTCCATCACATTTGTTCCCAGCACATGGACTATTACTCAGTTCCTTCACCTCCATCACATTTGTTCCCAGCTCATGGACTATTACTCAGTTCATTCACCTTCACCACATTTGTTCCCAGCACATGGCCTATTACTCAGTTCCTTCACCTCCATCACATTTGTTCCCAGCTCATGGACTATTACTCAGTTCCTTCACCTCCATCACATTTGTTCGCAGCACATGGCCTATTACTCAGTTCTTTCACCTCCATCACATTTGTTCCCAGCACATGGCCTATTACTCAGTTCCTTCACCTCCATCACATTTGTTCCCAGCACATGGACTATTACTGAGTTCCTTCACCTCCATCACATTTGTTCCCAGCACATGCACTATTACTCAGTTCCTTCACCTCCATCACATTTGTTCCCAGCACATGGACTATTACTCAGTTCCTTCACCTCCATCACATTTGTTCCCAGCTCATGGACTATTACTCAGTTCCTTCACCTTCATCACATTTGTTCCCAGCACATGGCCTATTACTCAGTTCCTTCACCTCCATCACATTTGTTCGCAGTACATGGACAATTACTCAGTTCCTTCACCTCCATCACATTTGTTCCCAGCTCATGGACTATTACTCAGTTCCTTCACCTCCATCACATTTGTTCTCACCAAATGGCCTATTACTCAGTTCCTTCACCTCCATCACATTTGTTCCCAGCACATGGCCTATTACTCAGTTCCTTCACCTCCATCTCATTTGTTCCCAGCACATGGACTATTACTCAGTTCCTTCATCTCCATCTCATTTTTCCCCAGCTCATGGCCTATTACTCAGTTCCTGCACCTCCATCGCATTTGTTCCCAGCACATGGCCTATTACTCAGTTCCTTCACCTCCATCACATTTGTTCCCAACACATGGACTATTACTCAGTTCCTTCACCTCCATCACATTTGTTCGCAGCACATGGACAATTACTCAGTTCCTTCACCTCCATCACATTTGTTCCCAGCAAATGGACTATTACTAAGTTCCTTCACTTCCATCACATTTGTTCCCAGCACATGGACTATTACTCAGTTCCTTCACCTCCATCACATTTGTTCCCAGCTCATGGACTATTACTCAGTTCCTTCACTTCCATCACATTTGTTCCCGCACATGGACTATTACTCATTTCCTTCACCTCCATCACATGTGTTCCCAGCACATGGACTATTACTCAGTTCCTTCACCTCCATCACATTTGTTCGCAGCACATGGACTATTACTCAGTTCCTTCACCTCCATCATACTTGTTCCCACACATGGCCTATTACTCAGTTCCTTCACCTCCATCAGATTTCTTCCCAACACATGGACTATTACTCAGTTCCTTCACCTCCATCACATTTGTTCCCAGCTCATGGACTATTACTCAGTTCCTTCACCTCCATCACATTTGTTCGCAGCACATGGACTATTACTCAGTTCCTTCACCTCCATCACATTTGTTCCCACACATGGCCTATTACTCAGTTCCTTCACCTCCATCAGATTTCTTCCCAACACATGGCCTATTACTCAGTTCCTTCACCTCCATCACATTTGTTCCCAGCACATGGAGTATTACTCAGTTCCTTCACCTCCATCACATTTGTTCGCAGCACATGGACTATTACTCAGTTCCTTCACCTCCATCACATTTGTTCCCACACATGGCCTATTACTCAGTTCCTTCACCTCCATCAGATTTCTTCCCAACACATGGCCTATTACTCAGTTCCTTCACCTCCATCACATTTGTTCCCAGCACATGGAGTATTACTCAGTTCCTTCACCTCCATCACATTTTGTTCCCATACTTGGACTATTACACAGTTTCTTCACCTCCATCACATTTGTTCCCAGCACATGTTCTACTACTCAGTTCCTTCACCTCCAACAGATTAGTTCCCAGCTCATGGACTATTGCTCTGTTCCTTCGCCTCCATCACATTTGTTCCCACACATGGCCTATTACTCTGTTCCTTCACCTCCATCAGATTTCTTCCCAACACATGGCCTATTACTCAGTTCCTTCACCTCCATCACATTTGTTCCCAGCACATGGAGTATTACTCAGTTCCTTCACCTCCATCACATTTTGTTCCCATACTTGGACTATTACACAGTTTCTTCACCTCCATCACATTTGTTCCCAGCACATGTTCTACTACTCAGTTCCTTCACCTCCAACAGATTTGTTCCCAGCTCATGGACTATTGCTCTGTTCCTTCGCCTCCATCATATTTGTTCCCAGCACATGGACTATTACTCAGTTCCTTCACCTCCATCACATTTTATCCAGCTCATGGACTATTACTCAGTACCTTCACCTCCATCACATTTGTTCCCAGCACATGGCCTACTACTCAGTTCCTTCACCTCCATCACATTTGTTCTCAGCACATGGACTATTACTCAGTTCCTTCAACTCCATAACATTTGTTCCCAGCACATGGCCTATTACTCAGTTCCATCACCTCCATCACATTTGTTCCCAGCACATTGCCTATTACTCAGTTCCTTCACCTCCCTCACATTTGTTCGCAGCAGATGCACTATTACTCAGTTCCTTCACCTCCATCACATTTGTTCGCAGCACATGGCCTATTACTCAGTTCCTTCACCTCCATCAGATTTGTTCGCAGCACATGGACTATTACTCAGTTCCTTCACCTCCATCACATTTGTTCGCAGCACATGGACTATTACTCAGTTCCTTCACCTCCATCACATTTGTTCGCAGCACATGGACTATTACTCAGTTCCTTTACCTCCATCACAGTTGTTCCCAGCACATGGCCTATTACTCAGTTCCTTCACCTCCATCACATTTGTTCCCAGCACATGGACTATTACTCAGTTCCTTCACCTCCATCACATTTGTTCCCATACTTGGACTATTACTCTGTTCCTTCACCTCCATCACATTTGTTCCCAGCTCATGGACTATTACTCAGTTCCTTCACCTCAATCACAATTGTTCCCATACTTGGACTATTACTCTGCTCCTTCACCTCCATCACATTTGTTCCCAGCACATGGACTATTACTCAGTTCCTTCACCTCCATCACATTTGTTCGCAGCACATGGACTATTACTCAGTTCCTTCACCTCCATCATACTTGTTCCCACACATGGCCTATTACTCAGTTCCTTCACCTCCATCAGATTTCTTCCCAACACATGGACTATTACTCAGTTCCTTCACCTCCATCACATTTGTTCCCAGCTCATGGACTATTACTCAGTTCCTTCACCTCCATCACATTTGTTCGCAGCACATGGACTATTACTCAGTTCCTTCACCTCCATCACATTTGTTCCCACACATGGCCTATTACTCAGTTCCTTCACCTCCATCAGATTTCTTCCCAACACATGGCCTATTACTCAGTTCCTTCACCTCCATCACATTTGCTCCCAGCACATGGAGTATTACTCAGTTCCTTCACCTCCATCACATTTTGTTCCCATACTTGGACTATTACACAGTTTCTTCACCTCCATCACATTTGTTCCCAGCACATGTTCTACTACTCAGTTCCTTCACCTCCAACAGATTTGTTCCCAGCTCATGGACTATAGCTCTGTTCCTTCGCCTCCATCATATTTGTTCCCAGCACATGGACTATTACTCAGTTCCTTCACCTCCATCACATTTTATCCAGCTCATGGACTATTACTCAGTTCCTTCACCTCCATCACATTTGTTCCCAGCACATGGCCTACTACTCAGTTCCTTCACCTCCATCACATTTGTTCTCAGCACATGGACTATTACTCAGTTCCTTCACCTCCATCACATTTGTTCCCAGCACATGGCCTATTACTCAGTTCCATCACCTCCATCACATTTGTTCCCAGCACATTGCCTATTACTCAGTTCCTTCACCTCCATCACATTTGTTCCCAGGTCATGGACTATTACTCAGTTCCTTCACCTCCATAACATTTGTTCCCATACTTGGACTATTACTCAGTTCCTTCACCTCCATCAGATTTGTTCCCAGCACATGGACTATTACTCAGTTCCTTCACCTCCATCACATTTGTTCCCAGCACATGGACTATTACTCAGTTCCTTCACCTCCATCACATTTGTTCGCAGCACATGGACTATTACTCAGTTCCTTTACCTCCATCACAGTTGTTCCCAGCACATGGCCTATTACTCAGTTCCTTCACCTCCATCACATTTGTTCCCAGCACATGGCCTATTACTCAGTTCCTTCACCTCCATCACATTTGTTCGCAGCACATGGCCTATTACTCAGTTCCTTCACCTCCATCACATTTGTTCCCAGCACATGGACTATTACTCAGTTCCTTCACCTCCATCACATTTGTTCGCATCACATGAACTATTACTCAGTTCTTTCACCTCCATCACATTTGTTCCCAGCACATGGACTATTACTCAGTTCCTTCACCTCCATCATATTTGTTCCCAGCTCATGGACTATTACTCAGTTCCTTCACCTCCATCACATTTGTTCCCAGCACATGGCCTAATACTCAGTTCCTTCACCTCCATCACATTTGTTCTCAGCACATGGCCTATTACTCAGTTCCTTCACCTCCATCACATTTGTTCCCAGCTCATGGCCTATTACTGAGTTCCTTCACCTCCATTACATTTGTTCCCAGCACATGGACTATTACTCAGTTCATTCACCTACATCACATTTGTTCCCAGCGCATGGCCTATTACTCAGTTCCTTCACCTCCATCACATTTGTTCCCAGCACATGGCCTATTACTCAGTTCCTTCACCTCCATCACATTTGTTCCCAGCACATGGACTATTACTGAGTTCCTTCACCTCCATCACATTTGTTCCCAGCTCATGGACTATTACTCAGTTCCTTCTCCTTCACCACATTTGTTCCCAGCACATGGCCTATTACTCAGTTCCTTCACCTCCATCACATTTGTTCCCAGCACATGGACTATTACTCAGTTCCTTCACCTACATCACATTTGTTCGCATCACATGGACTATTACTCAGTTCCTTCACCTCCATCACATTTGTTCCCAGCACATGGTCTATTACTCAGTTCCTTCACCTCCATCACATTTGTTCCCAGCACATGGACTATTACTCAGTTCCTTCACCTCCATCACATTTGTTCCCAGCACATGGCCTATTACTCAGTTCCTTCACCTCCATCACATTTGTTCGCAGCACATGGCCTATTACTCAGTTCCTTCACCTCCATCACATTTGTTCCCAGCACATGGACTATTACTCAGTTCCTTCACCTCCATCACATTTGTTCGCATCACATGAACTATTACTCAGTTCTTTCACCTCCATCACATTTGTTCCCAGCAAATGGACTATTACTCAGTTCCTTCACCTCCATCACATTTGTTCCCAGCACATGGACTATT
This sequence comes from Hypanus sabinus, assembly GCF_030144855.1. Classification (NCBI taxonomy): domain Eukaryota; kingdom Metazoa; phylum Chordata; class Chondrichthyes; order Myliobatiformes; family Dasyatidae; genus Hypanus; species Hypanus sabinus. The sequence continues at coordinate 168,711 of NW_026781467.1, read as the reverse complement.
ACTCAGTTCCTTCACCTCCATCATATTTGTTCCCAGCTCATGGACTATTACTCAGTTCCTTCACCTCCATCACATTTGTTCCCAGCACATGGCCTAATACTCAGTTCCTTCACCTCCATCACATTTGTTCTCAGCACATGGCCTATTACTCAGTTCCTTCACCTCCATCACATTTGTTCCCAGCTCATGGCCTATTACTGAGTTCCTTCACCTCCATCACATTTGTTCCCAGCACATGGACTATTACTCAGTTCATTCACCTACATCACATTTGTTCCCAGCGCATGGCCTATTACTCAGTTCCTTCACCTCCATCACATTTGTTCCCAGCACATGGCCTATTACTCAGTTCCTTCACCTCCATCACATTTGTTCCCAGCACATGGACTATTACTGAGTTCCTTCACCTCCATCACATTTGTTCCCAGCTCATGGACTATTACTCAGTTCCTTCTCCTTCACCACATTTGTTCCCAGCAGATGGCCTATTACTCAGTTCCTTCACCTCCATCACATTTGTTCCCAGCACATGGACTATTACTCAGTTCCTTCACCTACATCACATTTGTTCGCATCACATGGACTATTACTCAGTTCCTTCACCTCCATCACATTTGTTCCCAGCACATGGTCTATTACTCAGTTCCTTCACCTCCATCACATTTGTTCCCAGCACATGGACTATTACTCAGTTCCTTCACCTCCATCACATTTGTTCCCAGCACATGGCCTATTACTCAGTTCCTTCACCTCCATCACATTTGTTCGCAGCACATGGCCTATTACTCAGTTCCTTCACCTCCATCACATTTGTTCCCAGCACATGGACTATTACTCAGTTCCTTCACCTCCATCACATTTGTTCGCATCACATGAACTATTACTCAGTTCTTTCACCTCCATCACATTTGTTCCCAGCAAATGGACTATTACTCAGTTCCTTCACCTCCATCACATTTGTTCCCAGCACATGGACTATTACTCAGTTCCTTCACCTCCATCATATTTGTTCCCAGCTCATGGACTATTACTCAGTTCCTTCACCTCCATCACATTTGTTCCCAGCACATGGCCTAATACTCAGTTCCTTCACCTCCATCACATTTGTTCTCAGCACATGGCCTATTACTCAGTTCCTTCACCTCCATCACATTTGTTCCCAGCTCATGGCCTATTACTGAGTTCCTTCACCTCCATCACATTTGTTCCCAGCACATGGACTATTACTCAGTTCATTCACCTACATCACATTTGTTCCCAGCGCATGGCCTATTACTCAGTTCCTTCACCTCCATCACATTTGTTCCCAGCACATGGCCTATTACTCAGTTCCTTCACCTCCATCACATTTGTTCCCAGCACATGGACTATTACTCAGTTCTTTCACCTCCATCACATTTGTTCCCAGCACATGGCCTATTACTCAGTTCCTTCACCTCCATCACATTTGTTCCCAGCACATGGACTATTACTCAGTTCCTTCACCTCCATCACATTTGTTCGCATCACATGGACTATTACTCAGTTCCTTCACCTCCATCACATTTGTTCCCAGCACATGGACTATTACTCAGTTCCTTCACCTCCATCACATTCGTTCCCAGCACATGGACTATTACTCAGTTCCTTCACCTCCATCACATTTGTTCCCAGCACATGGACTATTACTCAGTTCCTTCACCTCCATCACATTTCTTCGCAGCAAATGGCCTATTACTCAGTTCCTTCACCTCCATCACATTCGTTCCCAGCACATGGACTATTACTCAGTTCCTTCACCTCCATCACATTTGTTCCGAGCACATGGCCTATTACTCAGTTCCTTCACCTCCATCACATTTGTTCCCAGCACATGGCCTATTACTCAGTTCCTTCACCTCCATCACATTTGTTCGCAGCACATGGCCTATTACTCAGTTCCTTCACCTCCATCACATTTGTTCGCAGCCCATGGCCTATTACTCAGTCCCTTCACCTCCATCACATTTGTTCGCAGCACATGGCCTATTACTCAGTTCCTTCACCTCCATCACATTTGTTCCCAGCACATGGACTATTACTCAGTTCTTTCACCACCATCACATTTGTTCCCAGCACATGGCCTATTACTCAGTTCCTTCACCTCCATCAGATTTGTTCCCAGCACATGGACTATTACTCAGTTCCTTCACCTCCATCACATTTGTTCCCAGCTCATGGACTATTACTCAGTTCCTTCACCTCCATCACATTTGTTCCCACCAAATGGCCTATTACTCAGTTCCTTCACCTCCATCACATTTGTTCCCGCACATGGACTATTACTCAGTTCCTTCACCTCCATCACATTTGTTCGCAGCACATGGACTATTACTTTGTTCCTTCACCTCCATTACATTTGTTCCCAGCACATAGCCTATTACTCAGTTCCTTCACATCCATCACATTTGTTCGCATCACATGTACTATTACCCAGTTCCTTCACCTCCATCAGCATATGTTCCCAGCACATGGCCTATTACTGAGTTCCTTCACCTCCATCACATTTGTTCCCAGCTCATGGACTATTACTCACTTCCTTCACCTCCATCACATTTGTTCGCAGCACATGGACTATTACTCAGTTCCTTCACCTCCATCACATTTGTTCCCAGCTCATGGTCTATTACTCACTTCCTTCACCTCCATCACATTTGTTCGCAGCACATGGACTATTACACAGTTCCTTCACCTCCATCACATTTGTTCCCAGCACATGGCCTATTACTCAGTTCCTTCACCTCTGTCACATTTGTTCCCTGCACATGGACTATTACTCAGTTCCTTCACCTCCATCACATTTGTTCGCAGCACATGGACTATTACTCAGTTCCTTCACCTCCATCACATTTGTTCCCAGCACATGGACTATTACTCAGTTCCTTCACCTCCGTCACATTTGTTCCCAGCACATGGCCTATTAGTCAGTTCCTTCACCTCCATCACATTTGTTCCCAGCTCATGGACTATTACTCATTTCCTTCACCTCCATCACATTTGTTCCCAGCACATGGACTATTACTCAGTTCTTTCACCTCCATCACATTTGTTCCCAGCACATGGCCTATTACTCAGTTCCTTCACCTCCAACACATTTGTTCCCAGCACATGGACTATTACTCAGTTCCTTCACCTCCATCACATTTGTTCGCAACACATGGGCTATTACTCAATTCCTTCACCTCCATCACATTTGTTCCCAGCACATGGTCTATTACTCAGTTCCTTCACCTCCATCACATTCGTTCCCATCACGTGGACTATTACTCAGTTCCTTCACCTCCATCACATTTGTTCCCAGCACATGGACTATTACTCAGTTCCTTCACCTCCATCACATTTGTTCCCAGCACATGGACTATTACTCAGTTCCTTCACCTCCATCACATTTGTTCCCAGCACATGGAATATTACTCAGTTCCTTCACCTCCATCACATTTGTTCCCAGCACATAGAATATTACTCAGTTCCTTCACCTCCATCACATTTGTTCCCAGCACATGGACTATTTCTCAGTTCCTTCACCTCCATCACATTTGTTCCCAGCACATGGACTATTATGAGTTCCTTCACCTCCATCACATTTGATCCCAGCACATGGACTATTACTCAGTTCCTTCACCTCCATCACATTTGTTCGCAGCCCATGGCCTATTACTCAGTTCCTTCACCTCCATCACATTTGTTCGCAGCACATGGCCTATTACTCAGTTCCTTCACCTCCATCACATTTGTTCCCAGCACATGGACTATTACTCAGTTCCTTCACCTCCATCGCATTTGTTCCCAGCACATGGACTATTGCTCAGTTCCTTCACCTCCATCACATTTGTTCGCAGCACATGGCCTATTAGTCAGTTCCTTCAGCTCCATCACATTTGTTCCCAGCTCATGAACTATTACTCAGTTCCTTCACCTCCATCACATTTGTTCCCAGCACATGGACTATTACTCAGTTCCTTCACCTCCATCACATTTGTTCCCAGCACATGGACTATTACTCAGTTCCTTCACCTCCATCACATTTGTTCCCAGCTCATGGTCTATTACTCACTTCCTTCACCTCCATCACATTTGTTCGCAGCACATGGACTATTACACAGTTCCTTCACCTCCATCACATTTGTTCCCAGCACATGGCCTATTACTCAGTTCCTTCACCTCTGTCACATTTGTTCCCTGCACATGGACTATTACTCAGTTCCTTCACCTCCATCACATTTGTTCGCAGCACATGGACTATTACTCAGTTCCTTCACCTCCATCACATTTGTTCCCAGCACATGGACTATTACTCAGTTCCTTCACCTCCATCACATTTGTTCCCAGCACATGGAATATTACTCAGTTCCTTCACCTCCATCACATTTGTTCCCAGCACATGGAATATTACTCAGTTCCTTCACCTCCATCACATTTGTTCCCAGCACATGGACTATTTCTCAGTTCCTTCACCTCCATCACATTTGTTCCCAGCACATGGACTATTACTGAGTTCCTTCACCTCCATCACATTTGATCCCAGCACATGGACTATTACTCAGTTCCTTCACCTCCATCACAGTTGTTCGCAGCCCATGGCCTATTACTCAGTTCCTTCACCTCCATCACATTTGTTCGCAGCACATGGCCTATTACTCAGTTCCTTCACCTCCATCACATTTGTTCCCAGCACATGGACTATTACTCAGTTCTTTCACCTCCATCACATTTGTTCCCAGCACATGTCCTATTACTCAGTTCCTTCACCTCCATCAGATTTGTTCCCAGCACATGGACTATTACTCAGTTCCTTCCCCTCCATCACATTTGTTCGCAGCACATGGACTATTACTCAGTTCCTTCACCTCCATCACATTTGTTCCCAGCACATGGACTATTACTCAGTTCCTTCACCTCCATCGCATTTGTTCCCAGCACATGGACTATTACTCAGTTCCTTCAACTCCATTACATTTGTTCCCAGCACATGGACTATTTCTCAGTTCCTTCAACTCCATCACATTTGTTCCCAGCACATGGACTATTACTGAGTTCCTTCACCTCCATCACATTTGATCCCAGCACATGGACTATTACTCAGTTCCTTCACCTCCATCACATTTGTTCGCAGCCCATGGCCTATTACTCAGTTCCTTCACCTCCATCACATTTGTTCGCAGCACATGGCCTATTACTCAGTTCCTTCACCTCCATCACATTTGTTCCCAGCACATGGACTATTACTCAGTTCTTTCACCTCCATCACATTTGTTCCCAGCACATGGCCTATTACTCAGTTCCTTCCCCTCCATCAAATTTGTTCGCCGCACATGGACTATTACTCAGTTCCTTCACCTCCATCACATTTGTTCCCAGCACATGGACTATTAGTCAGTTCCTTCACCTCCATCGCATTTGTTCCCAGCACATGGACTATTACTCAGTTCCTTCAACTCCATCACATTTGTTCCCAGCACATGGCCTATTACTCAGTTCCTTCACCTCCATCACATTTGTTCGCAGCACATGGCCTATTAGTCAGTTCCTTCAGCTCCATCACATTTGTTCCCAGCTCATGGACTATTACTCAGTTCCTTCACCTCCATCACATTTGTTCCCAGCACATGGACTATTACTCAGTTCTTTCACCTCCATCACATTTGTTCCCAGCACATGGCCTATTACTCAGTTCCTTCACCTCCATCACATTTGTTCCCAGCACATGGACTATTACTCAGTTCCTTCACCTCCATCACATTTGTTCGCATCACATGGACTATTACTCAGTTCCTTCACCTCCATCACATTTGTTCCCAGCACATGGACTATTACTCAGTTCCTTCACCTCCATCACATTCGTTCCCAGCACATGGACTATTACTCAGTTCCTTCACCTCCATCACATTTGTTCCCAGCACATGGACTATTACTCAGTTCCTTCAACTCCATCACATTTGTTCCCAGCAAATGGCCTATTACTCAGTTCCTTCACCTCCATCACATTTGTTCGCTGCACATGAACTATTACTCAGTTCTTTCACCTCCATCACATTTGTTCCCAGCAAATGGACTATTACTCAGTTCCTTCACCTCCATCACATTTGTTCCCAGCACATGGACTATTACTCAGTTCCTTCACCTCCATCATATTTGTTCCCAGCTCATGGACTATTACTCAGTTCCTTCACCTCCATCACATTTGTTCCCAGCACATGGCCTATTACTCAGTTCCTTCACCTCCATCACATTTGTTCGCAGCACATGGCCTATTACTCAGTTCCTTCACCTCCATCACATTTGTTCCCAGCTCATGGATTATTACTCAGTTCCTTCACCTCCATCACATTTGTTCCCAGCTCATGGCCTATTACTCAGTTCCTTCACCTCCATCACATTTGTTCCCAGCTCATGGACTATTACTCAGTTCCTTCACCTCCATCACATTTGATCCCAGCACATGGCCTATTACTGAGTTCCTTCACCTCCATCACATTTGTTCCCAGCTCATGGCCTATTACTGAGTTCCTTCACCTCCATCACATTTGTTCCCAGCACATGGACTATTACTCAGTTCTTTCACCTCCATCACATTTGTTCCCAGCACATGGCCTATTACTCAGTTCCTTCACCTCCATCACATTTGTTCCCAGCACATGGACTATTACTGAGTTCCTTCACCTCCATCACATTTGTTCCCAGCACGTGGACTATTACTCAGTTCCTTCACCTCCATCACATTTGTTCCCAGCACATGGACTATTACTGAGTTCCTTCACCTCCATCACATTTGTTCGCATCACATGGACTATTACTCAGTTCCTTCACCTCCATCACATTTGTTGGCAGCCCATGGCCTATTACTCAGTTCCTTCACCTCCATCACATTTGTTCGCAGCACATGGCCTATTACTCAGTTCCTTCACCTCCATCACATTTGTTCCCAGCACATGGACTATTACTCAGTTCTTTCACCTCCATCACATTTGTTCCCAGCACATGGCCTATTACTCAGTTCCTTCACCTCCATCACATTTGTTCGCCGCACATGGACTATTACTCAGTTCCTTCACCTCCATCACATTTGTTCCCAGCACATGGACTATTAGTCAGTTCCTTCACCTCCATCGCATTTGTTCCCAGCACATGGACTATTACTCAGTTCCTTCAACTCCATCACATTTGTTCCCAGCACATGGCCTATTACTCAGTTCCTTCACCTCCATCACATTTGTTCGCAGCACATGGCCTATTAGTCAGTTCCTTCAGCTCCATCACATTTGTTCCCAGCTCATGGACTATTACTCAGTTCCTTCACCTCCATCACATTTGTTCCCAGCACATGGACTATTACTCAGTTCTTTCACCTCCATCACATTTGTTCCCAGCACATGGCCTATTACTCAGTTCCTTCACCTCCATCACATTTGTTCCCAGCACATGGACTATTACTCAGTTCCTTCACCTCCATCACATTTGTTCGCATCACATGGACTATTACTCAGTTCCTTCACCTCCATCACATTTGTTCCCAGCACATGGACTATTACTCAGTTCCTTCACCTCCATCACATTCGTTCCCAGCACATGGACTATTACTCAGTTCCTTCACCTCCATCACATTTGTTCCCAGCACATGGACTATTACTCAGTTCCTTCAACTCCATCACATTTGTTCCCAGCAAATGGCCTATTACTCAGTTCCTTCACCTCCATCACATTTGTTCGCTGCACATGAACTATTACTCAGTTCTTTCACCTCCATCACATTTGTTCCCAGCAAATGGACTATTACTCAGTTCCTTCACCTCCATCACATTTGTTCCCAGCACATGGACTATTACTCAGTTCCTTCACCTCCATCATATTTGTTCCCAGCTCATGGACTATTACTCAGTTCCTTCACCTCCATCACATTTGTTCCCAGCACATGGCCTATTACTCAGTTCCTTCACCTCCATCACATTTGTTCGCAGCACATGGCCTATTACTCAGTTCCTTCACCTCCATCACATTTGTTCCCAGCTCATGGATTATTACTCAGTTCCTTCACCTCCATCACATTTGTTCCCAGCTCATGGCCTATTACTCAGTTCCTTCACCTCCATCACATTTGTTCCCAGCTCATGGACTATTACTCAGTTCCTTCACCTCCATCACATTTGATCCCAGCTCATGGCCTATTACTGAGTTCCTTCAACTCCATCACATTTGTTCCCAGCACATGGACTATTACTCAGTTCTTTCACCTCCATCACATTTGTTCCCAGCACATGGCCTATTACTCAGTTCCTTCACCTCCACCACATTTGTTCCCAGCACATGGACTATTACTGAGTTCCTTCACCTCCATCACATTTGTTCCCAGCACATGGACTATTACTCAGTTCCTTCACCTCCATCACATTTGTTCCCAGCACATGGGCTATTACTCAGTTCCTTCACCTCCATCACATTTGTTCGCATCACATGGACTATTACTCAGTTCCTTCACCTCCATCACATTTGTTCCCAGCACATGGACTATTACTCACCTCCTTCACCCCCATCACATTTGTTCGCAGCACATGGCCTATTACTCAGTTCCTTCACCTCCATCACATTTGTTCCCAGCACATGGACTATTACTCAGTTCTTTCACCTCCATCACATTTGTTCCCAGCACATGGCCTATTACTCAGTTCCTTCACCTCCATCACATTTGTTCGCATCACATGGACTATTACTCAATTCCTTCACCTCCATCACATTTGTTCCCAGCACATGGTCTATTACTCAGTTCCTTCACCTCCATCACATTCGTTCCCAGCACGTGGACTATTACTCAGTTCCTTCACCTCCATCACATTTGTTCCCAGCACATGGACTATTACTCAGTTCCTTCACCTCCATCACATTTGTTCCCAGCACATGGACTATTACTCAGTTCCTTCACCTCCATCACATTTGTTCCCAGCACATGGAATATTACTCAGTTCCTTCACCTCCATCACATTTGTTCCCAGCACATGGAATATTACTCTGTTCCTTCACCTCCATCACATTTGTTCCCAGCACATGGACTATTTCTGAGTTCCTTCACCTCCATCACATTTGTTCCCAGCACATGGACTATTACTGAGTTCCTTCACCTCCATCACATTTGATCCCAGCACATGGACTATTACTCAGTTCCTTCACCTCCATCACATTTGTTCGCAGCCCATGGCCTATTACTCAGTTCCTTCACCTCCATCACATTTGTTCGCAGCACATGGCCTATTACTCAGTTCCTTCACCTCCATCACATTTGTTCCCAGCACATGGACTATTACTCAGTTCTTTCACCTCCATCACATTTGTTCCCAGCGCATGGCCTATTACTCAGTTCCTTCACCTCCATCAGATTTGTTCCCAGCACATGGACTATTACTCAGTTCCTTCCCCTCCATCACATTTGTTCGCAGCACATGGACTATTACTCAGTTCCTTCACCTCCATCACATTTGTTCCCAGCACATGGACTATTACTCAGTTCCTTCACCTCCATCGCATTTGTTCCCAGCACATGGACTATTACTCAGTTCCTTCAACTCCATTACATTTGTTCCCAGCACATGGACTATTTCTCAGTTCCTTCAACTCCATCACATTTGTTCCCAGCACATGGACTATTACTGAGTTCCTTCACCTCCATCACATTTGATCCCAGCACATGGACTATTACTCAGTTCCTTCACCTCCATCACATTTGTTCCCAGCACATGGACTATTACTCAGTTCTTTCACCTCCATCACATTTGTTCCCAGCACATGGCCTATTACTCAGTTCCTTCACCTCCATCACATTTGTTCCCAGCACATGGACTATTACTCAGTTCCTTCACCTCCATCACATTTGTTCGCATCACATGGACTATTACTCAGTTCCTTCACCTCCATCACATTTGTTCCCAGCACATGGACTATTACTCAGTTCCTTCACCTCCATCACATTCGTTCCCAGCACATGGACTATTACTCAGTTCCTTCACCTCCATCACATTTGTTCCCAGCACATGGACTATTACTCAGTTCCTTCAACTCCATCACATTTGTTCCCAGCAAATGGCCTATTACTCAGTTCCTTCACCTCCATCACATTTGTTCGCTGCACATGAACTATTACTCAGTTCTTTCACCTCCATCACATTTGTTCCCAGCAAATGGACTATTACTCAGTTCCTTCACCTCCATCACATTTGTTCCCAGCACATGGACTATTACTCAGTTCTTTCACCTCCATCACATTTGTTCCCAGCACATAGCCTATTACTCAGTTCCTTCACCTCCAACACATTTGTTCCCAGCACATGGACTATTACTCAGTTCCTTCACCTCCATCACATTTGTTCGCATCACATGGACTATTACTCAATTCCTTCACCTCCATCACATTTGTTCCCAGCACATGGTCTATTACTCAGTTCCTTCACCTCCATCACATTCGTTCCCATCACGTGGACTATTACTCAGTTCCTTCACCTCCATCACATTTGTTCCCAGCACATGGACTATTACTCAGTTCCTTCACCTCCATCACATTTGTTCCCAGCACATGGACTATTACTCAGTTCCTTCACCTCCATCACATTTGTTCCCAGCACATGGAATATTACTCAGTTCCTTCACCTCCATCACATTTGTTCCCAGCACATAGAATATTACTCAGTTCCTTCACCTCCATCACATTTGTTCCCAGCACATGGACTATTTCTCAGTTCCTTCACCTCCATCACATTTGTTCCCAGCACATGGACTATTATGAGTTCCTTCACCTCCATCACATTTGATCCCAGCACATGGACTATTACTCAGTTCCTTCACCTCCATCACATTTGTTCGCAGCCCATGGCCTATTACTCAGTTCCTTCACCTCCATCACATTTGTTCGCAGCACATGGCCTATTACTCAGTTCCTTCACCTCCATCACATTTGTTCCCAGCACATGGACTATTACTCAGTTCTTTCACCTCCATCACATTTGTTCCCAGCACATGGCCTATTACTCAGTTCCTTCACCTCCATCAGATTTGTTCCCAGCACATGGACTATTACTCAGTTCCTTCCCCTCCATCACATTTGTTCCCAGCACATGGACTATTACTCAGTTCTTTCACCTCCATCACATTTGTTCCCAGCACATGGACTATTACTCAGTTCCTTCACCTCCATCACATTTGTTGCCAGCACATGGACTATTACTCAGTTCCTTCACCTCCATCGCATTTGTTCCCAGCACATGGACTATTGCTCAGTTCCTTCAACTCCATCACATTTGTTCCCAGCACATGGCCTATTACTCAGTTCCTTCACCTCCATCACATTTGTTCGCAGCACATGGCCTATTAGTCAGTTCCTTCAGCTCCATCACATTTGTTCCCAGCTCATGAACTATTACTCAGTTCCTTCACCTCCATCACATTTGTTCCCAGCACATGGACTATTACTCAGTTCTTTCACCTCCATCACATTTGTTCCCAGCACATGGCCTATTACTCAGTTCCTTCACCTCCATCACATTTGTTCGCATCACATGGACTATTTCTCAATTCCTTCACCTCCATCACATTTGTTCCCAGCACATGGTCTATTACTCAGTTCCTTCACCTCCATCACATTTGTTCCCAGCACATGGACTATTACTCAGTTCCTTCACCTCCATCACATTTGTTCCCAGCACATGGAATATTACTCAGTTCCTTCACCTCCATCACATTTGTTCCCAGCACATGGAATATTACTCAGTTCCTTCACCTCCATCACATTTGTTCCCAGCACATGGACTATTTCTCAGTTCCTTCACCTCCATCACATTTGTTCCCAGCACATGGACTATTACTGAGTTCCTTCACCTCCATCACATTTGATCCCAGCACATGGACTATTACTCAGTTCCTTCACCTCCATCACATTTGTTCGCAGCCCATGGCCTATTACTCAGTTCCTTCACCTCCATCACATTTGTTCGCAGCACATGGCCTATTACTCAGTTCCTTCACCTCCATCACATTTGTTCCCAGCACATGGACTATTACTCAGTTCTTTCACCTCCATCACATTTGTTCCCAGCACATGGCCTATTACTCAGTTCCTTCACCTCCATCAGATTTGTTCCCAGCACATGGACTATTACTCAGTTCCTTCCCCTCCATCACATTTGTTCGCAGCACATGGACTATTACTCAGTTCCTTCACCTCCATCACATTTGTTCCCAGCACATGGACTATTACTCAGTTCCTTCACCTCCATCGCATTTGTTCCCAGCACATGGACTATTACTCAGTTCCTTCAACTCCATCACATTTGTTGGCAGCCCATGGCCTATTACTCAGTTCCTTCACCTCCATCACATTTGTTCGCAGCACATGGCCTATTACTCAGTTCCTTCACCTCCATCACATTTGTTCCCAGCACATGGACTATTACTCAGTTCTTTCACCTCCATCACATTTGTTCCCAGCACATGGCCTATTACTCAGTTCCTTCCCCTCCATCACATTTGTTCGCCGCACATGGACTATTACTCAGTTCCTTCACCTCCATCACATTTGTTCCCAGCACATGGACTATTAGTCAGTTCCTTCACCTCCATCGCATTTGTTCCCAGCACATGGACTATTACTCAGTTCCTTCAACTCCATCACATTTGTTCCCAGCACATGGCCTATTACTCAGTTCCTTCACCTCCATCACATTTGTTCGCAGCACATGGCCTATTAGTCAGTTCCTTCAGCTCTATCACATTTGTTCCCAGCTCATGGACTATTACTCAGTTCCTTCACCTCCATCACATTTGTTCCCAGCACATGGACTATTACTCAGTTCTTTCACCTCCATCACATTTGTTCCCAGCACATGGCCTATTACTCAGTTCCTTCACCTCCATCACATTTGTTCCCAGCACATGGACTATTACTCAGTTCCTTCACCTCCATCACATTTGTTCGCATCACATGGACTATTACTCAGTTCCTTCACCTCCATCACATTTGCTCCCAGCACATGGACTATTACTCAGTTCCTTCACCTCCATCACATTCGTTCCCAGCACATGGACTATTACTCAGTTCCTTCACCTCCATCACATTTGTTCCCAGCACATGGACTATTACTCAGTTCCTTCAACTCCATCACATTTGTTCCCAGCAAATGGCCTATTACTCAGTTCCTTCACCTCCATCACATTTGTTCGCTGCACATGAACTATTACTCATTTCTTTCACCTCCATCACATTTGTTCCCAGCAAATGGACTATTACTCAGTTCCTTCACCTCCATCACATTTGTTCCCAGCACATGGACTATTACTCAGTTCCTTCACCTCCATCATATTTGTTCCCAGCTCATGGACTATTACTCAGTTCCTTCACCTCCATCACATTTGTTCCCAGCACATGGCCTATTACTCAGTTCCTTCACCTCCATCACATTTGTTCGCAGCACATGGCCTATTACTCAGTTCCTTCACCTCCATCACATTTGTTCCCAGCTCATGGATTATTACTCAGTTCCTTCACCTCCATCACATTTGTTCCCAGCTCATGGCCTATTACTCAGTTCCTTCACCTCCATCACATTTGTTCCCAGCTCATGGACTATTACTCAGTTCCTTCACCTCCATCACATTTGATCCCAGCACATGGCCTATTACTGAGTTCCTTCACCTCCATCACATTTGTTCCCAGCTCATGGCCTATTACTGAGTTCCTTCACCTCCATCACATTTGTTCCCAGCACATGGACTATTACTCAGTTCTTTCACCTCCATCACATTTGTTCCCAGCACATGGCCTATTACTCAGTTCCTTCACCTCCATCACATTTGTTCCCAGCACATGGACTATTACTGAGTTCCTTCACCTCCATCACATTTGTTCCCAGCACATGGACTATTACTCAGTTCCTTCACCTCCATCACATTTATTCCCAGCACATGGACTATTACTGAGTTCCTTCACCTCCATCACATTTGTTCGCATCACATGGACTATTACTCAGTTCCTTCACCTCCATCACATTTGTTGGCAGCCCATGGCCTATTACTCAGTTCCTTCACCTCCATCACATTTGTTCGCAGCACATGGCCTATTACTCAGTTCCTTCACCTCCATCACATTTGTTCCCAGCACATGGACTATTACTCAGTTCTTTCACCTCCATCACATTTGTTCCCAGCACATGGCCTATTACTCAGTTCCTTCACCTCCATCACATTTGTTCGCCGCACATGGACTATTACTCAGTTCCTTCACCTCCATCACATTTGTTCCCAGCACATGGACTATTAGTCAGTTCCTTCACCTCCATCGCATTTGTTCCCAGCACATGGACTATTACTCAGTTCCTTCAACTCCATCACATTTGTTCCCAGCACATGGCCTATTACTCAGTTCCTTCACCTCCATCACATTTGTTCGCAGCACATGGCCTATTAGTCAGTTCCTTCAGCTCCATCACATTTGTTCCCAGCTCATGGACTATTACTCAGTTCCTTCACCTCCATCACATTTGTTCCCAGCACATGGACTATTACTCAGTTCTTTCACCTCCATCACATTTGTTCCCAGCACATGGCCTATTACTCAGTTCCTTCACCTCCATCACATTTGTTCCCAGCACATGGACTATTACTCAGTTCCTTCACCTCCATCACATTTGTTCGCATCACATGGACTATTACTCAGTTCCTTCACCTCCATCACATTTGTTCCCAGCACATGGACTATTACTCAGTTCCTTCACCTCCATCACATTCGTTCCCAGCACATGGACTATTACTCAGTTCCTTCACCTCCATCACATTTGTTCCCAGCACATGGACTATTACTCAGTTCCTTCAACTCCATCACATTTGTTCCCAGCAAATGGCCTATTACTCAGTTCCTTCACCTCCATCACATTTGTTCGCTGCACATGAACTATTACTCAGTTCTTTCACCTCCATCACATTTGTTCCCAGCAAATGGACTATTACTCAGTTCCTTCACCTCCATCACATTTGTTCCCAGCACATGGACTATTACTCAGTTCCTTCACCTCCATCATATTTGTTCCCAGCTCATGGACTATTACTCAGTTCCTTCACCTCCATCACATTTGTTCCCAGCACATGGCCTATTACTCAGTTCCTTCACCTCCATCACATTTGTTCGCAGCACATGGCCTATTACTCAGTTCCTTCACCTCCATCACATTTGTTCCCAGCTCATGGATTATTACTCAGTTCCTTCACCTCCATCACATTTGTTCCCAGCTCATGGCCTATTACTCAGTTCCTTCACCTCCATCACATTTGTTCCCAGCACATGGCCTATTACTCAGTTCCTTCACCTCCATCACATTTGTTCCCAGCACATGGACTATTACTCAGTTCCTTCACCTCCATCACATTTGTTCGCATCACATGGACTATTACTCAGTTCCTTCACCTCCATCACATTTGTTCCCAGCACATGGACTATTACTCAGTTCCTTCACCTCCATCACATTCGTTCCCAGCACATGGACTATTACTCAGTTCCTTCACCTCCATCACATTTGTTCCCAGCACATGGACTATTACTCAGTTCCTTCAACTCCATCACATTTGTTCCCAGCAAATGGCCTATTACTCAGTTCCTTCACCTCCATCACATTTGTTCGCTGCACATGAACTATTACTCAGTTCTTTCACCTCCATCACATTTGTTCCCAGCAAATGGACTATTACTCAGTTCCTTCACCTCCATCACATTTGTTCCCAGCACATGGACTATTACTCAGTTCCTTCACCTCCATCATATTTGTTCCCAGCTCATGGACTATTACTCAGTTCCTTCACCTCCATCACATTTGTTCCCAGCACATGGCCTATTACTCAGTTCCTTCACCTCCATCACATTTGTTCGCAGCACATGGCCTATTACTCAGTTCCTTCACCTCCATCACATTTGTTCCCAGCTCATGGATTATTACTCAGTTCCTTCACCTCCATCACATTTGTTCCCAGCTCATGGCCTATTACTCAGTTCCTTCACCACCATCACATTTGTTCCCAGCTCATGGACTATTACTCAGTTCCTTCACCTCCATCACATTTGATCCCAGCACATGGCCTATTACTGAGTTCCTTCACCTCCATCACATTTGTTCCCAGCTCATGGCCTATTACTGAGTTCCTTCACCTCCATCACATTTGTTCCCAGCACATGGACTATTACTCAGTTCTTTCACCTCCATCACATTTGTTCCCAGCACATGGCCTATTACTCAGTTCCTTCACCTCCATCACATTTGTTCCCAGCACATGGACTATTACTGAGTTCCTTCACCTCCATCACATTTGTTCCCAGCACATGGACTATTACTCAGTTCCTTCACCTCCATCACATTTGTTCCCAGCACATGGGCTATTACTCAGTTCCTTCACCTCCATCACATTTGTTCGCATCACATGGACTATTACTCAGTTCCTTCACCTCCATCACATTTGTTCCCAGCACATGGACTATTACTCACCTCCTTCACCCCCATCACATTTGTTCGCAGCACATGGACTATTACTCAGTTCCTTCACCTCCATCACATTTGTTCCCAGCACATGGACTATTACTCAGTTCTTTCACCTCCATCACATTTGTTCCCAGCACATGGCCTATTACTCAGTTCCTTCACCTCCATCACATTTGTTCGCATCACATGGACTATTACTCAATTCCTTCACCTCCATCACATTTGTTCCCAGCACATGGTCTATTACTCAGTTCCTTCACCTCCATCACATTCGTTCCCAGCACGTGGACTATTACTCAGTTCCTTCACCTCCATCACATTTGTTCCCAGCACATGGACTATTACTCAGTTCCTTCACCTCCATCACATTTGTTCCCAGCACATGGACTATTACTCAGTTCCTTCACCTCCATCACATTTGTTCCCAGCACATGGAATATTACTCAGTTCCTTCTCCTCCATCACATTTGTTCCCAGCACATGGAATATTACTCTGTTCCTTCACCTCCATCACATTTGTTCCCAGCACATGGACTATTTCTCAGTTCCTTCACCTCCATCACATTTGTTCCCAGCACATGGACTATTACTGAGTTCCTTCACCTCCATCACATTTGATCCCAGCACATGGACTATTACTCAGTTCCTTCACCTCCATCACATTTGTTCGCAGCCCATGGCCTATTACTCAGTTCCTTCACCTCCATCACATTTGTTCGCAGCACATGGCCTATTACTCAGTTCCTTCACCTCCATTACATTTGTTCCCAGCACATGGACTATTACTCAGTTCTTTCACCTCCATCACATTTGTTCCCAGCACATGGCCTATTACTCAGTTCCTTCACCTCCATCAGATTTGTTCCCAGCACATGGACTATTACTCAGTTCCTTCCCCTCCATCACATTTGTTCGCAGCACATGGACTATTACTCAGTTCCTTCACCTCCATCACATTTGTTCCCAGCACATGGACTATTACTCAGTTCCTTCACCTCCATCGCATTTGTTCCCAGCACATGGACTATTACTCAGTTCCTTCAACTCCATTACATTTGTTCCCAGCACATGGACTATTTCTCAGTTCCTTCAACTCCATCACATTTGTTCCCAGCACATGGACTATTACTGAGTTCCTTCACCTCCATCACATTTGATCCCAGCACATGGACTATTACTCAGTTCCTTCACCTCCATCACATTTGTTCCCAGCACATGGACTATTACTCAGTTCTTTCACCTCCATCACATTTGTTCCCAGCACATGGCCTATTACTCAGTTCCTTCACCTCCATCACATTTGTTCCCAGCACATGGACTATTACTCAGTTCCTTCACCTCCATCACATTTGTTCGCATCACATGGACTATTACTCAGTTCCTTCACCTCCATCACATTTGTTCCCAGCACATGGACTATTACTCAGTTCCTTCACCTCCATCACATTCGTTCCCAGCACATGGACTATTACTCAGTTCCTTCACCTCCATCACATTTGTTCCCAGCACATGGACTATTACTCAGTTCCTTCAACTCCATCACATTTGTTCCCAGCAAATGGCCTATTACTCAGTTCCTTCAACTCCATCACATTTGTTCGCTGCACATGAACTATTACTCAGTTCTTTCACCTCCATCACATTTGTTCCCAGCAAATGGACTATTACTCAGTTCCTTCACCTCCATCACATTTGTTCCCAGCACATGGACTATTACTCAGTTCCTTCACCTCCATCATATTTGTTCCCAGCTCATGGACTATTACTCAGTTCCTTCACCTCCATCACATTTGTTCCCAGCACATGGCCTATTACTCAGTTCCTTCACCTCCATCACATTTGTTCGCAGCACATGGCCTATTACTCAGTTCCTTCACCTCCATCACATTTGTTCCCAGCTCATGGATTATTACTCAGTTCCTTCACCTCCATCACATTTCTTCCCAGCTCATGGCCTATTACTCAGTTCCTTCACCTCCATCACATTTGTTCCCAGCTCATGGACTATTACTCAGTTCCTTCACCTCCATCACATTTGATCCCAGCACATGGCCTATTACTGAGTTCCTTCACCTCCATCACATTTGTTCCCAGCTCATGGCCTATTACTGAGTTCCTTCACCTCCATCACATTTGTTCCCAGCACATGGACTATTACTCAGTTCTTTCACCTCCATCACATTTGTTCCCAGCACATGGCCTATTACTCAGTTCCTTCACCTCCATCACATTTGTTCCCAGCACATGGACTATTGCTGAGTTCCTTCACCTCCATCACATTTGTTCCCAGCACATGGACTATTACTCAGTTCCTTCACCTCCATCACATTTGTTCCCAGCACATGGACTATTACTCAGTTCCTTCACCTCCATCACATTCGTTCCCAGCACATGGACTATTACTCAGTTCCTTCACCTCCATCACATTTGTTCCCAGCACATGGACTATTACTCAGTTCCTTCAACTCCATCACATTTGTTCCCAGCAAATGGCCTATTACTCAGTTCCTTCACCTCCATCACATTTGTTCCCAGCACATGGACTATTACTCAGTTCCTTCACCTCCATCATATTTGTTCCCAGCTCATGGACTATTACTCAGTTCCTTCACCTCCATCACATTTGTTCCCAGCACATGGCCTATTACTCAGTTCCTTCACCTCCATCACATTTGTTCGCAGCACATGGCCTATTACTCAGTTCCTTCACCTCCATCACATTTGTTCCCAGCTCATGGATTATTACTCAGTTCCTTCACCTCCATCACATTTGTTCCCAGCTCATGGCCTATTACTCAGTTCCTTCACCTCCATCACATTTGTTCCCAGCTCATGGACTATTACTCAGTTCCTTCACCTCCATCACATTTGATCCCAGCACATGGCCTATTACTGAGTTCCTTCACCTCCATCACATTTGTTCCCAGCTCATGGCCTATTACTGAGTTCCTTCACCTCCATCACATTTGTTCCCAGCACATGGACTATTACTCAGTTCTTTCACCTCCATCACATTTGTTCCCAGCACATGGCCTATTACTCAGTTCCTTCACCTCCATCACATTTGTTCCCAGCACATGGACTATTACTGAGTTCCTTCACCTCCATCACATTTGTTCCCAGCACATGGACTATTACTCAGTTCCTTCACCTCCATCACATTTGTTCCCAGCACATGGGCTATTACTCAGTTCCTTCACCTCCATCACATTTGTTCCCAGATCATGGCCTATTACTCAGTTCCTTCACCTCCATCACATTTGTTCGCTGCACATGAACTATTACTCAGTTCTTTCACCTCCATCACATTTGTTCCCAGCAAATGGACTATTACTCAGTTCCTTCACCTCCATCACATTTGTTCCCAGCACATGGACTATTACTCAGTTCCTTCACCTCCATCACATTTGTTCCCAGCACATGGAATATTACTCAGTTCCTTCACCTCCATCACATTTGTTCGCAGCCCATGGCCTATTACTCAGTTCCTTCACCTCCATCACATTTGTTCGCAGCACATGGCCTATTACTCAGTTCCTTCACCTCCATCACATTTGTTCCCAGCACATGGACTATTACTCAGTTCTATCATCTCCATCACATTTGTTCCCAGCACATGGCCTATTACTCAGTTCCTTCACCTCCATCAGATTTGTTCCCAGCACATGGACTATTACTCAGTTCCTTCCCCTCCATCACATTTGTTCGCAGCACATGGACTATTACTCAGTTCCTTCACCTCCATCACATTTGTTCCCAGCACATGGACTATTACTCAGTTCCTTCACCTCCATCGCATTTGTTCCCAGCACATGGACTATTACTCAGTTCCTTCAACTCCATCACATTTGTTCCCAGCACATGGACTATTTCTCAGTTCCTTCACCTCCATCACATTTGTTCCCAGCACATGGACTATTACTGAGTTCCTTCACCTCCATCACATTTGATCCCAGCACATGGACTATTACTCAGTTCCTTCACCTCCATCACATTTGTTCGCAGCCCATGGCCTATTACTCAGTTCCTTCACCTCCATCACATTTGTTCGCAGCACATGGCCTATTACTCAGTTCCTTCACCTCCATCACATTTGTTCCCAGCACATGGACTATTACTCAGTTCTTTCACCTCCATCACATTTGTTCCCAGCACATGGCCTATTACTCAGTTCCTTCACCTCCATCAGATTTGTTCCCAGCACATGGACTATTACTCAGTTCCTTCCCGTCCATCACATTTGTTCGCCGCACATGGACTATTACTCAGTTCCTTCACCTCCATCACATTTGTTCCCAGCACATGGACTATTACTCAGTTCCTTCACCTCCATCGCATTTGTTCCCAGCACATGGACTATTACTCAGTTCCTTCAACTCCATCACATTTGTTCCCAGCACATGGCCTATTACTCAGTTCCTTCACCTCCATCACATTTGTTCGCAGCACATGGCCTATTAGTCAGTTCCTTCAGCTCCATCACATTTGTTCCCAGCTCATGGACTATTACTCAGTTCCTTCACCTCCATCACGTTTGTTCCCAGCACATGGACTATTACTCAGTTCATTCACCTCCATCACATTTGTTCCCAGCACATGGCCTATTACTCAGTTCCTTCACCTCCATCACATTTGTTCCCAGCACATGGACTATTACTCAGTTCCTTCACCTCCATCACATTTGTTCGCATCACATGGACTATTACTCAGTTCCTTCACCTCCATCACATTTATTCCCAGCACATGGACTATTACTCAGTTCCTTCACCTCCATCACATTCGTTCCCAGCACATGGACTATTACTCAGTTCCTTCACCTCCATCACATTTGTTCCCAGCACATGGACTATTACTCAGTTCCTTCACCTCCATCACATTTGTTCGCTGCACATGAACTATTACTCAGTTCTTTCACCTCCATCACATTTGTTCCCAGCAAATGGACTATTACTCAGTTCCTTCACCTCCATCACATTTGTTCCCAGCACATGGACTATTACTCAGTTCCTTCACCTCCATCATATTTGTTCCCAGCTCATGGACTATTACTCAGTTCCTTCACCTCCATCACATTTGTTCCCAGCACATGGCCTATTACTCAGTTCCTTCACCTCCATCACATTTGTTCGCAGCACATGGCCTATTACTCAGTTCCTTCACCTCCATCACATTTGTTCCCAGCTCATGGATTATTACTCAGTTCCTTCACCTCCATCACATTTGTTCCCAGCTCATGGCCTATTACTCAGTTCCTTCACCTCCATCACATTTGTTCCCAGCTCATGGACTATTACTCAGTTCCTTCACCTCCATCACATTTGATCCCAGCACATGGCCTATTACTGAGTTCCTTCACCTCCATCACATTTGTTCCCAGCACATGGACTATTACTCAGTTCTTTCACCTCCATCACATTTGTTCCCAGCACATGGCCTATTACTCAGTTCCTTCACCTCCATCACATTTGTTCCCAGCACATGGACTATTACTGAGTTCCTTCACCTCCATCACATTTGTTCCCAGCACATGGACTATTACTCAGTTCCTTCACCTCCATCACATTTGTTCCCAGCACATGGGCTATTACTCAGTTCCTTCACCTCCATCACATTTGTTCCCAGATCATGGCGTATTACTCAGTTCCTTCACCTCCATCACATTTGTTCGCTGCACATGCACTATTACTCAGTTCTTTCACCTCCATCACATTTGTTCCCAGCAAAAGGACTATTACTCAGTTCCTTCACCTCCATCACATTTGTTCCCAGCACATGGACTATTACTCAGTTCCTTCACCTCCATCACATTTGTTCCCAGCACATGGAATATTACTCAGTTCCTTCACCTCCATCACATTTGTTCCCAGCACATGGAATATTACTCAGTTCCTTCACCTCCATCACATTTGTTCCCAGTACATGGACTATTTCTCAGTTCCTTCACCTCCATCACATTTGTTCCCAGCACATGGACTATTACTAAGTTCCTTCACCTCCATCACATTTGTTCCCAGCACATGGACTATTACTCAGTTCTTTCACCTCCATCACATTTGTTCCCAGCACATGGCCTATTACTCAGTTCCTTCACCTCTGTCACATTTGTTCCCAGCACATGGACTATTACTCAGTTCTTTCACCTCCATCACATTTGTTCCCAGCACATAGCCTATTACTCAGTTCCTTCACCTCCATCACATTTGTTCGCAGCACATGGACTATTACTCAGTTCCTTCACCTCCATCACATTTGTTCCCAGCTCATGGACTATTACTCAGTTCCTTCACCTTCATCACATTTGTTCCCAGCACATGGCCTATTACTCAGTTCCTTCACCTCCATCACATTTGTTCGCAGTACATGGACTATTACTCAGTTCCTTCACCTCCATCACATTTGTTCCCAGCTCATGGACTATTACTCAGTTCCTTCACCTCCATCACATTTGTTCCCACCAAATGGCCTATTACTCAGTTCCTTCACCTCCATCACATTTGTTCCCGCACATGGACTATTACTCAGTTCCTTCACCTCCATCACATTTGTTCGCAGCACATGGACTATTACTTAGTTCCTTCACCTCCATTACATTTGTTCCCAGCACATGTACTATTACCCAGATCCTTCACCTCCATCAGCATATGTTCCCAGCACATGGCCTATTACTGATTTCCTTCACCTCCATCACATTTGTTCCAAGCTCATGGACTATTACTCACCTCCTTCACCCCCATCACATTTGTTCGCAGCACATGGACTATTACTCAGTTCCTTCACCTCCATCACATTTGTTCCCAGCTCATGGTCTATTACACACTTCCTTCACCTCCATCACATTTGTTCGCAACACATGGACTATTACTCAGTTCCTTCACCTCCATCACATTTGTTCCCAGCACATGGCCTATTACTCAGTTCCTTCACCTCTGTCACATTTGTTCCCTGCACATGGACTATTACTCAGTTCCTTCACCTCCATCACATTTGTTCGCAGCACATGGACTATTACTCAGTTCCTTCACCTCCATCACATTTGTTCCCAGCACATGGACTATTACTCAGTTCCTTCACCTCCATCACATTTGTTCCCAGCACATGGACTATTACTCAGTTCCTTCACCTCCATCACATTTGTTCCCAGCACATGGCCTATTACTCACTTCCTTCACCTCCATCACATTTGTTCGCAGCACATGGCCTATTAGTCAGTTCCTTCACCTCCATCACATTTGTTCCCAGCTCATGGACTATTACTCATTTCCTTCACCTCCATCACATTTGTTCCCAGCACATGGACTATTACTCAGTTCTTTCACCTCCATCACATTTGTTCCCAGCACATGGCCTATTACTCAGTTCCTTCACCTCCATCACATTTGTTCCCAGCACATGGACTATTACTCAGTTCCTTCACCTCCATCACATTTGTTCGCATCACATGGACTATTACTCAATTCCTTCACCTCCATCACATTTGTTCCCAGCACATGGTCTATTACTCAGTTCCTTCACCTCCATCACATTCGTTCCCATCACGTGGACTATTACTCAGTTCCTTCACATCCATCACATTTGTTCCCAGCACATGGACTATTACTCAGTTCCTTCACCTCCATCACATTTGTTCCCAGCACATGGACTATTACTCAGTTCCTTCACCTCCATCACATTTGTTCCCAGCACTTGGAATATTACTCAGTTCCTTCACCTCCATCACATTTGTTCCCAGCACATGGAATATTACTCAGTTCCTTCACCTCCATCACATTTGTTCCCAGCACATGGACTATTTCTCAGTTCCTTCACCTCCATCACATTTGTTCCCAGCACATGGACTATTACTGAGTTCCTTCACCTCCATCACATTTGATCCCAGCACATGGACTATTACTCAGTTCCTTCACCTCCATCACATTTGTTCGCAGCCCATGGCCTATTACTCAGTTCCTTCACCTCCATCACATTTGTTCGCAGCACATGGCCTATTACTCAGTTCCTTCACCTCCATCACATTTGTTCCCAGCACATGGACTATTACTCAGTTCTTTCACCTCCATCACATTTGTTCCCAGCACATGGCCTATTACTCAGTTCCTTCACCTCCATCAGATTTGTTCCCAGCACATGGACTATTACTCAGTTCCTTCCCCTCCATCACATTTGTTCGCAGCACATGGACTATTACTCAGTTCCTTCACCTCCATCACATTTGTTCCCAGCACATGGACTATTACTCAGTTCCTTCACCTCCATCGCATTTGTTCCCAGCACATGGACTATTGCTCAGTTCCTTCAACTCCATCACATTTGTTCCCAGCACATGGCCTATTACTCAGTTCCTACACCTCCATCACATTTGTTCGCAGCACATGGCCCATTAGTCAGTTCCTTCAGCTCCATCACATTTGTTCCCAGCTCATGGACTATTACTCAGTTCCTTCACCTCCATCACATTTGTTCCCAGCACATGGACTATTACTCAGTTCTTTCACCTCCATCACATTTGTTCCCAGCACATGGCCTACTACTCAGTTCCTTCACCTCCATCACATTTGTTCGCATCACATGGACTATTACTCAGTTCCTTCACCTCCATCACATTTGTTCCCAGCACATGGACTATTACTCAGTTCTTTCACCTCCATCACATTTGTTCCCAGCACATGGCCTATTACTCAGTTCCTTCACCTCCATCAGATTTGTTCCCAGCACATGGACTATTACTCAGTTCCTTCCCCTCCATCACATTTGTTCGCAGCACATGGACTATTACTCAGTTCCTTCACCTCCATCACATTTGTTCCCAGCACATGGACTATTACTCAGTTCCTTCACCTCCATCGCATTTGTTCCCAGCACATGGACTATTGCTCAGTTCCTTCAACTCCATCACATTTGTTCCCAGCACATGGCCTATTACTCAGTTCCTTCACCTCCATCACATTTGTTCGCAGCACATGGCCCATTAGTCAGTTCCTTCAGCTCCATCACATTTGTTCCCAGCTCATGGACTATTACTCAGTTCCTTCACCTCCATCACATTTGTTCCCAGCACATGGACTATTACTCAGTTCTTTCACCTCCATCACATTTGTTCCCAGCACATGGCCTATTACTCAGTTCCTTCACCTCCATCACATTTGTTCCCAGCACATGGACTATTACTCAGTTCCTTCACCTCCATCACATTTGTTCCCTGCACATGGACTATTACTCAGTTCCTTCACCTCCATCACATTTGTTCCCAGCACATGGCCTATTGCTCAGTTCCTTCACCTCCATCACATTTGTTCCCAGCACATGGACTATTACTCAGTTCCTTCACCTCCATCACATTTGTTCCCAGCAAATGGCCTATTACTCAGTTCCTTCACCTCCATCACATTTGTTCGCTGCACATGAACTATTACTCAGTTCCTTCACCTCCATCACATTTGTTCCCAGCACATGGCCTATTACTCAGTTCCTTCACCTCCATCTCATTTGTTCGCAGCACATGGCCTATTACTCAGTTCCTTCACCTCCATCACATTTGTTCCCAGCTCATGGATTATTACTCAGTTCCTTCGCCTCCATCACATTTGTTCCCAGCTCATGGCCTATTACTCAGTTCCTTCACCTCCATCACATTTGTTCCCAGCTCATGGACTATTACTCAGTTCCTTCACCTCCATCACATTTGATCCCAGCACATGGCCTATTACTGAGTTCCTTCACCTCCATCACATTTGTTCCCAGCTCATGGCCTATTACTGAGTTCCTTCACCTCCATCACATTTGTTCCCAGCACATGGACTATTACTCAGTTCTTTCACCTCCATCACATTTGTTCCCAGCACATGGCCTATTACTCAGTTCCTTCACCTCCGTCACATTTGTTCCCAGCACATGGACTATTACTGAGTTCCTTCACCTCCATCACATTTGTTCCCAGCACATGGACTATTACTCAGTTCCTTCACCTCCATCACATTTGTTCCCAGATCATGGCCTATTACTCAGTTCCTTCACCTCCATCACATTTGTTCGCTGCACATGAACTATTACCCAGTTCTTTCACCTCCATCACATTTGTTCCCAGCAAATGGACTATTACTCAGTTCCTTCACCTCCATCACATTTGTTCCCAGCACATGGACTATTACTCAGTTCCTTCACCTCCATCAGATTTGTTCCCAGCACATGGAATATTACTCAGTTCCTTCACCTCCATCACATTTGTTCCCAGCACATGGAATATTACTCAGTTCCTTCACCTCCATCACATTTGTTCCCAGCACATGGACTATTTCTCAGTTCCTTCACCTCCATCACATTTGTTCCCAGCACATGGACTATTACTGAGTTCCTTCACCTACATCACATTTGCTCCCAGCACATGGACTATTACTCAGTTCCTTCACCTCCATCACATTTGTTCGCAGCCCATTGCCTATTACTCAGTTCCTTCACCTCCATCACATTTGTTCCCAGCACATGGACTATTACTCAGTTCTTTCACCTCCATCACATTTGTTCCCAGCACATGGCCTATTACTCAGTTCCTTCACCTCTGTCACATTTGTTCGCAGCACATGGACTATTACTCAGTTCCTTCACCTCCATCACATTTGTTCCCAGCACATGGCCTATTACTCAGTTCCTTCACCTCCATCACATTTGTTCGCAGCACATGGCCTATTAGTCAGTTCCTTCACCTCCATCACATTTGTTCCCAGCTCATGGACTATTACTCACTTCCTTCACCTCCATCACATTTGTTCCCAGCACATGGACTATTACTCAGTTCTTTCACCTCCATCACATTTGTTCCCAGCACATGGCCTATTACTCAGTTCCTTCACCTCCATCACATTTGTTCCCAGCACATGGACTATTACTCAGTTCCTTCACCTCCATCACATTTGTTCGCATCACATGGACTATTACTCAGTTCCTTCACCTCCATCACATTTGTTCCCAGCACATGGACTATTACTCAGTTCCTTCACCTCCATCACATTTGTTCCCAGCACATGGACTATTACTCAGTTCCTTCACCTCCATCAGATTCGTTCCCAGCACATGGACTATTACTCAGTTCCTTCACCTCCATCACATTTGTTCCCAGCAAATGGCCTATTACTCAGTTCCTTCACCTCCATCACATTTGTTCGCTGCACATGAACTATTACTCAGTTCTTTCACCTCCATCACATTTGTTCCCAGCAAATGGACTATTACTCAGTTCCTTCACCTCCATCACATTTGTTCCCAGCACATGGACTATTACTCAGTTCCTTCACCTCCATCACATTTGTTCCCAGCACATGGACTATTACTCAGTTCCTTCACCTCCATCATATTTGTTCCCAGCTCATGGACTATTACTCAGTTCCTTCACCTCCATCACATTTGTTCCCAGCACATGGCCTATTACTCAGTTCCTTCACCTCCATCACATTTGTTCACAGCACATGGCCTATTACTCAGTTCCTTCACCTCCATCACATTTGTTCCCAGCTCATGGACTATTACTCAGTTCCTTCACCTCCATCACATTTGTTCCCAGCTCATGGCCTATTACTCAGTTCCTTCACCTCCATCACATTTGTTCCCAGCTCATGGACTATTACTCAGTTCCTTCACCTCCATCACATTTGATCCCAGCACATGGCCTATTACTGAGTTCCTTCACCTCCATCACATTTGTTCCCAGCACATGGCCCATTACTCAGTTCCTTCACCTCCATCACATTTGTTCCCAGCTCATGGCCTATTACTCAGTTCCTTCACCTCCATCACATTTGTTCCCAGCACATGGACTATTACTCAGTTCTTTCACCTCCATCACATTTGTTCCCAGCACATGGACTATTACTGAGTTCCTTCACCTCCATCACATTTGTTCCCAGCACATGGACTATTACTCAGTTCCTTCACCTCCATCACATTTGTTCCCAGCACATGGACTATTACTCAGTTCCTTCACCTCCATCACATTTGTTCCCAGCTCATGGACTATTACTCAGTTCCTTCACCTCCATCACATTTGTTCCCAGCACATGGCCTATTACTCAGTTCCTTCACCTCCATCACATTTGTTCGCAGTACATGGACTATTACTCAGTTCCTTCACCTCCATCACATTTGTTCCCAGCTCATGGACTATTACTCAGTTCCTTCACCTCCATCACATTTGTTCCCACCAAATGGCCTATTACTCAGTTCCTTCACCTCCATCACATTTGTTCCCAGCACATGGACTGTTACTCAGTTCCTTCACCTCCACCACATTTGTTCCCAGCTCATGGACTATTACTCAGTTCCTTCACCTCCACCACATTTGTTCCCAGCTCATGGACTATTACTCAGTTCCTTCACCTCCATCACATTTGTTCCCAGCACATGGACTATTACTCAGTTCCTTCACCTCCATCACATTTGTTCCCAGCACATGGACCACATGGCTTTCCTTTCCCAACATCAAAGATGGCCTCCTCCTTCAAAGCATAGGTTTTCTCCTTCCTCCACTACTGATGTCTGTTGTGTATTTAATGTTTCAGTAATATTTGATTAATCTTGTGTGTATTTCTATTCTTCAATTAATCATTCTTGTTCTTTAAATAATTCATTATGGATTATATGTATAAATTCATGAATTGAATCAGTCATCACATTACCATGCAACATGTGCCCACCATGCTTAAAGTAAACTTAAATTTAGACTATCATGCTTTCCTTTGAACTAGTTTAATGTTTTGAGGTTACAAAACGTAACTGTGGCAATGTGGTATTTTTTAAATGGATCCAAGAGAGCTACTATTATGTCGACTCAGGCCTGGGGGCCAGCGTCAAGAGAGCAAGTGACCTGCTAAAGCACAACAAGGAATAGAACCATAGAACATTACAGCACAGAAACAGGCCTTTTGGCCCTTCTTGGCTGTGCTGAAGCATTTTTCTGCCTAGTTCCACTGACCTGCACCTGGGCCATATCCCTCCAAACCCCTCTCATCCATATACCTGTCCAAGTTTTTCTTAAATGTCAAAAGTGAGCCTGCATTCACCACTTCATCTGGCAGCTCATTCCACACTCCCACCACTCTCTGCGTGAAGAAGCCCCCCCCCAATGTTCCTTTTAAACTTTTCCCCCAAAGAAGGGAAAACACAAATGATTTTTTTTAATATTAGTAAATGAAGGAATTCACAGATTCATAAAGAGCAAGTATTGGGTGAATGAGTATAAAAAAGAGCAGAAATAGATTCTTGAATGCTTAGTGCATTTGATTCCACAGAGATAACTAAATTTTATATATTGAACAACTTGAACAGTATTGATGTAGCTAATGAGTAAGGAGCAATAGGTTGTAGAGAGCATAGAAAGGGTGCAGAGGAGATTTACAAGGATGTTGCCTGGATTGGAGAGTGTGCCTTATGAAAACAGATTGAGTGAACTTGGTCTTTTCTCCTTGGAGCAATGGAGGATGAGAGGTGACTTGATAGAAGTGTATAAGATGATGAGAGGCATTGATTGTGTGTAGTCAAAGACTTTTTTTCCCAGGGCTGAAATGGTTGCCACAAGAGGACATAGGTTTAAGGTGCTGGGGAGTAGGTACAGAGGAGATGTCAGGGGTAAATTTTTTACTCAGAGAGTGGTGAGTGTGTGGAATGGGCTGCTGGCCACGGTGGTGGAGGTGGATACAATAGGGTCTTTTAAGAGCAGTTTGGATAGGTACATGGAGCTTAGTAAATAGAGGGCTATGGATAAGCCTAGTAATTTCTAAGGTAGGGACATGCTCGGCACAACTTTGTAGGCCAAAGAGCCTGTATTGCACTGTCGGTTTTCTTTCTTTTTCAGTCTTTTTATTAAGTTTCAAATTAGTAACCCTAACAATAATGATAATAATACAAAGAGATCGGGATTACATTAATAATGGTTTACATATACAAACACAGATTCCAAGTAACAAATGTAGTTTAGCCTCCCAATCTCTTAGTTACTAACAATGAAAAATATATTTTATAAAGAGCGAAAAAAAAAACCTAAACTAAAAAGAACCAAACTGAAAAAAAAACAAAGATTGGGCTGTCATATTTCATCAGTTAAAATTATAATTTGTCATTAACTCCACTCCTCTATACCTTAGCAACAAATTACTAAAAAGAGGATTCAGAAAGGGTCAATTTACATCATATGCAAATATTGAATAAATGGCCTCCAAGTTCCTTCAAATTTAACAGAAGGGCCCATAGTATGGCTCCAAATCTTTTCCAAGTTTAAGTATGATATCGTTTGGGAAAACCATTGAAATGTGGTAGAGGGATTGGAATCTTTCCATTTGAGTAAAGTGGATCTTCTGGCTATTAATGTAACAAATGCAATTAAATGACAAGCTGTTGAGGATAAGTGACTGGAGTCTATCACTGTTACTCCAAAAATCGCAGTAATAGGATGAGGTTATAAATCATCATGCAAAACTACTGAAATAATATCAAAAATACCTTTCCAATATTTTTCTAGGAGAGGAAAATACCAGGACATATGTGTCAAGGAAACTCATTCAGAATTACATCTGTCACAAACAGGATGTATATGGCAATAAAAACAAGCTAACTTATCCTTGGACATATGAGTCCCATGAACCACCTTAAATTGTATCAAAGCATATCTGGCACACATTGGAGAAGTATTAACTAGTTGAAGAATTTTCTCCCATTTCTCTGTAGATAAGGATATTTGAAGTTGCCTTTCCCACTCATTCTTAATTTTATCAGAGGTACCTTAGTGTATTTTCATAATTAAATCATAAATAATTGCTATTAAATTCTTCTGATATGGATTTAAACATTTTTTTCCATAACTTCAATTTGATGCAAAATTGGAAAGGTAATGAAAGTAGCGTTCAGAAAGTTTGTGATCTGTAAATATCTAAGGAAGTGTGATCTAGGCAAATTATATTTATTAGACAACTGTTCAAAAGACATGGAACAATCATTCACGAATAAATCACGAAAACATGTTATTCCCTTTGTTTTCCATAAAAGAAAAGCTTGATCAATTCTAGATGGTTGAAAGAAAAAATTAGATATAATAGAACTTGACAGGATAAATTTATTCAATCCAAAAAATCTACAAAATTGAAACCATATTCATATTCTGTGTTTAATTATTGGATTTGTAATTTGTTTATTCAATTCAGTAAGTGCAAAGGGAAGCGCAGCCCCTAAAATAGAAGCCATTGAAAACCCCTGTACAGACTCCCGCTCGAGGTTCATCTATCATGGACATTGAGCTTCAGCCAACTGTTGTGTGCAAAATGTTAAATATCGAATATTATTTGCCCAATAATAAGATCTAAGATTCAGCAAAGCTAAACCTCCTTCCTGTTTTGATTTCAGTAGATATTTCTTACTTAACATGGGATTTCTATTCTGCCATACATATGAAGAAATTTTAGAATCAATAATATCAAAAAAAGATTTAGGGATGAAAATTGATACTGCCTGAAATAGATACAGAAATTTAGGTAAAATAATCATCTTAATAGCATTAATTCAACCAATCAAAGATAAGGACATTGGGGACCATTTAGTAAACAGTTCTTTAACATGATCAATTAAGTGTAAAAAACTAATTTTAAATAGATCCTTATGCTTCTTCATAATTTTAACACCCAAATAAATAAAATAATCAGTCACCAATCTAAATGGTGATTGCCCATAAATTGGAACTTAAATATTTAAAAAGAAAAGCACACTCTTATTAAGATTCAAATTATAACCAGAAATACTACTAAACTGAGCAAGTAGTGTTATTACTGCAGGGATGGATTTCTCTGGGTTAGAGATATATAGTAACAGGTCATCTGCAGATAGTCTTCATCAAGACCTGATGAAGGGTCTCAGCCTGAAACGTCGACAGTGCTTCTCCTTACAGATGCTGCCTGGCCTGCTGTGTTCCACCAGTATTTTGTGTGTGTTGTTATCTGCAGATAGTGATACTTTATGCGTCCCATTCCCATGAACAATGCCAAATATACTGGGTGAATCATGAAGAGCGACTGCCAAGGGCTCCAGGGCAATATCAAATAGTAAAGGGCTTAAAGGACAGCCCTGTCTAGTACCTCGAAAAAGCCAAAAGAAAGGGGATCTCTGATTATTGGTAAATACAGCAGCCAAAGCTGTATGATATATCAATTGCATGCAAGAAATAAATTGTGGGCTAAAATTAAATTTCTCAGGTATATTAAATAAATATTCCCATTCAAGTCTATCAAACGCCTTCTTGGCATCAAGCAAAATAACACATTCTGGAGTATTAGATGAAGTAGTGTGTACAATGTTCATTAACCTCCTAACATTAAAATGTGAATAATGATTTTTAGTACTCCTGTCTGATCCTCAGAGACAATTCATGGCAATACCTTCTCTCATCTAATTGCTAATATTTTAGAAAAGATTATACAATCCACATTCAACAAAGATATCTGTATGATGCACATTCAGTGGGATCTTTGTCTTTTTTAGGAATTAAAGAAATAGATGCTTCATAAAAGGATTGTGGTAATTTACCTACTAATAAAGCATCTATAAAAATTCTACATAACCAGGGAGAGAGTAAATCTGAAAAAGATATAAAAAATTCAGCTGTATACTCATCTGGGCCAGGTGCTTTACCAGAGTTCATCGAAAAATATTGCTTTATTTATTTCCTCTTCAGTAATGGGTGCATATAATGCTAAATGTTCATCAATTGGTAATTTTGGAATATTCAGTTTCCTTAAAAATTCATGCATTATGGTAGGATCATCAGGAAACTCTGATTGGTATAAATTGGTATAAAATTCTTGAAAAACTTTATTAATTTAATCATGGTCAACCATCAAAATACCATCCCGTTTACAAACTTTATTAATCTGACGTTTCACCAAAGCAGCTTTCAATTGGTTAGCCAATAATTCACCCGATTTATCACCATGTATAAAAAATAACTCAGTTTTAAATAATTGATTTTAATCAGGAATGTTAATAACAAACTATGTT
Organism: Hypanus sabinus; assembly: GCF_030144855.1. Classification (NCBI taxonomy): domain Eukaryota; kingdom Metazoa; phylum Chordata; class Chondrichthyes; order Myliobatiformes; family Dasyatidae; genus Hypanus; species Hypanus sabinus. Next base: position 135,178 of record NW_026781467.1, on the reverse strand, counting down.
GCATCTGAAGTTCAACTCTCTCTTTATAAAGCTCCAGACTGGAAGCAATAGAATATTTTCTATCAATTTCTTTAATCTTATCAACCAATGTACATATTTCACTATTAATTTGTTTTTTCAATCCATTAGAGTATGAAATAATTTGCCCATGGATATATACTTTAAAGGTATCCCATAATATCCTACTGGAAATTTCTTCCATTGAGTTAGTTGAAAAGAAAAATGTGATCTGTTCTTTAATGAAATTAACAAAATTTAAATCCTGAAGCAAAATAGAGTTGAACCGCCATTGTCTAGTACTAAAAGTTACATCACTTAATTTAATTGATAATTTCAAAGGCACATGATCAGGCTGTAGGTTTTCTATGTTTCTAGAGGTTTTACTACTCCAACCAAAATCAGCAGAAATTAGTTTTGCTGATACTGTAAAAATAATGCAGGAACACTTAGAAGTGAAACCATTGTTGACTGCAGAAATCTTTAGATTTCATAAGCAAAATCAAAAAGGGGAATCCATTTCAGCGTATGACTGAATTGAAGAGATTGTCTGAGCATTGTCAGTTCAGTAATTCTCTCTTTATTGGAAGAGAATTAGGCCATTTGACCCATTGAGTCTGCTCCTCCATTCAACCATAGCCAATCCTTTTTTCCCCATCTCAGCCCCATTCCCTGGCCTTCTCTTTGTAATCTTTGATGCCATATCTAACAAGATCATGTCAAGTTCTGCCTTAAATACACCCAGCCCTGGACTCCACAGACACCTGCGGCAACTAATTCCAGAAATTCACCACCCTCTATTCAAATAAATTTCTCCACATCTGTTTTAAATGGACACCTCTATCCTGAGACTGTGCTCTCTTGTCTTGGATCTCCCTGCCATGGGAAACATCCTTTCCACATCAACTCTGTCTAGGCTTTTCAACATTCAAAAGGTTTCAATGAGGCTGCCCCAATCTTTCTAAATTCCAGCAAGTACTGACCCAGAGCTATCAAATCCCAGAATCAGCCTTGTGAACCTCCTCAGGACCTTCTCCAATGCCAGCACATCTTTTCTTATACGAGAAGCCCAAAACTGTTCACAATACTCAAGGAGAGGCCTCAGCAGTGCCTTATTAAGCCTCACATCACATCCCTGCTCTTGTATTCAAGACCTCTTAAAATGAATGACAACATTGCATTTGTTTTCCTCACCTGCAAGTTAACCTTAGTAGGGTATTCTGCACAAGGACTCCCAAATCCCTTTGCATCTCAGATTATTGGATTTTCTCCCCATTTAGAAAATAATCTGTACATTTATTTCTACTACAAAAGTGCATGGCCATGCGGTTTTCAACATTGTATTTCAGTTGCTACTTTCTTTCCCATTCTCCTAATCTAAGTCCTTCTGCAGATGACCCATTTCCTCAACATTACTTGTCCCTCCACCAATCTTCATATCATCTGCACACTTGGCAACCAAGCCATCTATTATCCATCAATTATCTAAATCATTCATATACATCATAAAGAAGTGGTCCCAACACCGATCTCTGCGGAACACCACTAGTCATTGCTCACTAACCAGACAAGGATCCTGCTCACTGCCTCCTACCAATCAACCAATGATCTAATCGTGCCACTAACATTCCTGTAATACAATGCACTCTTAACTTGGTAAGCAGCCTCAAAATGTGGCACCTTGTTCTGAAATATACAACATCCACTGCATCCCTTTTTGTAATCTCCTTAAAGAATTTGGACAGGTTTGTCAGGCAAGATTTTCCCTTAATGAAACCATGCTGACATACTCCATAATCTCTTCCTTAACAATTGACTCCAACAATCCAACATCTTCACAACTACCGAGATCAGGCTAACTTGTTGATAATTTCCTTTCTGCTGCCTCCCTCCTTTCTTTAATAGTGGAAAAAACATTTGTAATTTTCCAGTCCTCTGGCACCATCCCACAGTCCAATGATTTTTGAAAAGTCATGACTAATGCCTCCACAATCTCTACCACTAGCTCTTTTAGAACCCTTGGGTCTTTCAGCTTTGAGGGTCTTTTCCTTTGTAATAGTAACTGCACTCACTTCTCTTCTCTCTCACCCTTGAACATCTGGTACCCCCGAATGAAATTCATGCATGTAGAGTAGATTGGCTTTTGTGAATATAAAAAACAAAAAGTAATGGGCTTCATGATACACTGAGAAATCATTTAGTTTGTGGATACCCATGAGATTTACAATGTGAAAACTATCAATAGACAAGCAATATGGCTTATTCCAGAAGATAATGGCCAATTAATTGAAATGAAATTAGACACTGGTTCAGTTGATGCAATCATTCCACAAAATGAGTTTGAGTGGCATTTCAAAGATACCAAAATGAAGCCTGCAGATGGTGAACTTACACTGCAGGAAAAATAATTCCTGTGGAAGTGACATTCATAACAGTGACATACAACAACCATCAAGTCACTTTGGGCTTGTATTAGTAAAAACAGGACCAGCATTGTGGGGCAGTATTTGGCTGAGACAACTACAACTTCATTGGAGACACATACCCTGCAATGAAGCCAACAGAAAGCAAATTAAGGAACATACTGGATGAAGCTACAACTGTCTCCATACCAAACACCATGAACTATTGTCCAGAGGTGCCAGCCTCTGCGCCTCTGGTTGGAAAGCAAGACTGTTCAGAGGAATCCTGAAAGTGGCAAAAGCAATGATCTGACTCTAACAGTTTTTGCAGGTAATATATCTAAGAAAGCTTTAGATGTGTGAATCAGGTAGTTACTTGCAAAGTGTGGCTTGGTTATGAGTCAGAAGACAGTTCAATGAGCTTCAGGAAAGTTTCAAGCATTTTGTTTTTATGAGAACAAGGTTATTCAAGAACTTCAACTGGGATACATAATGCTGCTTGTATATGTAGATGCAAAGACCAAAGCTCAGCTGGATGAATGGAAGGCCAAAAAGAAAGGAGTCAATGGAGTTACGAAAACAGAGGATTCTTCAGAAGAAGTTGTGGATTGAGGAAACAATGAGGTCTCTTTAGGGGCTTTGCTGCTACTTGCAGGGTGGGTGTGTGATTATTCTTTTCAAATCTTTTTATTATTATTATTATTCAAAAGTACACAGGTACATCAAAGTAACAACACTTACAATGCCTCAAAGAAAATCTTAAAGATTGAAAATTTTTGTGAATGTTAAAAAAACCCTACTAAGCAAGAAAAGTGAGAAAAAAAGAACCCATTGAGGGCACAACCCCGGAGCCAAGCGTCATATAGAAAGCTTCTAAAAATAAACATCAAACCGCCAACAAGAAGAAAAATATATCAAAACAAAATTTACACTTAGATCGTGGAAGAAATCTATCAGTTAACTGAAATGATAGTAATGATGCACCATCAATAACTCACACTGAGATGTAAGGCGAGATATCGGCTTTTATTGACTGGAAGAAGGAACCAGGAGTGAGTGTCTATCATACAATGTCCTGGAGACTGAGGCCGAGCGTCAGGCCTCAGATCTCCTTTAAACAGGGGCCTGTGGGAGGAGCCACAGGAGCAGTCAGCAGGGGGCGTGTCCCGACAGGCACATAGTTCACCACAAGTAATGAGCAAATGAACCCCATCTCTTCTCAAAATCAAATAAAGGTTCAAAGGTTCAACTTCTAATTTTCTCCAAACTGAGACACAGCCTCACTGGAGAGAACCATTGCGACAAAGTAGGAGCTGATATATCCTTCCAGTTCAACAAGATGGCCCTCCTAGCTATCAATGTAACAAATGCAATAACATGTTGGTCAGATCTAGGTGTTCTTGTACATCAGTCAATGAAAGCAAGCATGCAGGTACAGCAGGCAGTGAAGAAAACTAATGACATGCTGGTCTTTATAACAAGAGGAATTGAGAATAGGAGTAAAGAGGTCCTTCTGCAGCTGTACAGGGCCCTGGTGAGACCCCACCTGGAGTATTGTGTGCAGTTTTGGTCTCCAAATTTGAGGAAGGACATTCTTGCTATTGAGGGAGTGCAGCGTAGGTTCACAAGGTTAATTCCCGGAATGGAGGGGCTGTCATATGTTGAACGATTGGAATGACTGGGCTTGTATACACTGGAATTTAGAAGGATGAGAGGGGATCTAATTGAGACATATAAGATTATTAAGGGATTGGACACACTGGAGGCAGGAAGCATGTTCCCGCTGATGGGTGAGTCCAGAACTAGAGGCCACAGTTTAAGAATAAGGGGTAGGCCATTTAGAACAGAGATGCGGAAAAACTTTTTCACCCAGAGAGTGGTGGATATGTGGAATGCTCTGCCCCAGAAGGCAGTGGAGGCCAAGTCTCTGGATGCATTTAAGAGAGAGTTAGATAGAGCTCTTATAGATAGCGGGGTCAAGGGATATGGGGAGAGGGCAGGAACGGGGTACTGATTGTGTATGATCAGCCATGATCACTGTGAATGGCGGTGCTGGCTAGAAGGGCCGAATGGCCTACTCCTGCATCTACTGTCTATTGTCTATTGACAGAGAAATACCACAAATATTTTGAGGAATTATTCCAAAAAGCACAGTCAATTTATTAGGTTGTAAATTAATTCTAAGGGCTTTAGAAATTGTCAAAAAGATTGACTTCCAGAACTGTTTTAATATAGAACATGACCAGAACATATGTGTCAGTGTAGCTATCTCAGTTTTACATCTATCACAATACTTGTCAACATTGGGAAATATTTTAGAAAGTCTCTCTTTTGTCCAATGGTAATGATGCACAATTTTAAATTGAATCAGTGAGTGACTAGCACAGACCGAGGAAGAGTTAACCAGCTTCAGAATCCGTGTCCAATCCTCCCATATAAAAGTCAAATTGAGTTCCTTCTCCCAATCCTGTTTAATCTTAAGTAAAGGACACTTATCCTATTGTAATAATAAATTATAAATTCTTCCAATAGAACCTTTCATCAAGGTGTTTATAATCATAATAGTATCTAACAAGTCAGCCTCCAATATATAAGGAAAATTACTTAAATATTTTAGTAAAAAATGTCTAACTTGAAGATATTGTAAAAAATATGAATATGAAAGAGAATATTTATCAATTAATTGTTCAAAAGACATCAATCTGGCTTCTTTAAAAAAGTCCAAAAAAGACTTAATACCTTTATTTTTCCAAAGTAAAAAAATTGGATCACTCCAGGAAGGTTTAAAAAAGTAATTACGATAAATTATACTACAAAGTTTAAATTTTTTAAGATCAAAAAAGTTGCGGAACTGGAGCCAAATTTGTAAAGAGTGCTTAACCACAGGATATAAATTTAAATTAGCAACTTTAGTTAATTGTATAGGTAGAGCAACTCCTAATAACGAAGTTAAATAAAACTGTTTCACAGCTCTCAGTTCCAGGTCTACCCAGAATGGCCGATCATTCCTATCACCCCAATATAACCAAAAGGACATACATCGCAAATTAACAGCCCAATAATACATTCTTAGATTAGGCAAAGCGAGACCTCTGCCCTTTTTCAACTTTTGTAAATGATTTTTTCTGATCCTTGGTCTTTTATTATCCCAAATAAACGATAGAATAATAGAGTCAATCCGATCAAAAAACTTCTTAGTCAAAAAAAACAGGAATATTCTGAAATAAATATAAAAACTTCGGTAAAATCATCATTTGAACTATATGAATACAACCAACAAGTGAAAATCTAAGTGGGCTCCATCTACTAAATGAGTACTTCTTAGAGTCCACTAAAGGAGGAAAATTGGCTTTATAAAGATCCTTATTTTTTTTGTAATTCTGATAGCTAAATATCTAAAAAAATCTGTAACTTTGAAAGGACTATGATCATATATAGAGACAAATTCATTTAAAGGAAGTAATTCACTTTTACTAAAATTTATTTTATATCCCAAAAAATCTCCAAATTTGTCAAATAATTTTAGCAAACCAGGAATAGATTCTTCAGGCTTTGATATATATACCAATAGATTATCAACATAAAGAGAGATCTTATGCATGGTCTCATTCACAAAAATCCCATGAATATTTCTAGCTTCACGAAGAGCAATAGTCAGGGGTTCTAGTATTAAATTAAATAACAAAGGACTTAATGGACAACCTTGGCTTGTCCCCCATGATAGCTGAAAAAGGGGAGACCTACAGTTATTGGCGACAACAGTAGCAACAGGAGATTTATATACCATTTTAATCCAATTATTAAAATTAATACCAAAACCAAATTTTTCTAAAACATTAAATAAATATTTCCATTCAACTCGATCAAATGCTTTTTCAGGATCCAAAGATACAACACATTGTGGAGTTTTAGAAGAAGGCCAATGTATAATGTTAAATAATCTCCGAACATTCGAAAAAGAATAACGACCATTTATAAAGCCTGTTTGATCTTAAAAAATGATTTTACCCATTTTTTTGAGAATTTTTGAGTTTAGCTGAATAAGAAATAATCTGACCACGTAAAAATGCTTTGAATGTATCCCATATAGTTAATTTGGGCATACCTCCTATATCATTAAAAAGAATAAATTATTTTATCTGGCTTTCAATAAAACTAATAAAATAAGAGTTTTGCAATAAAGTCTGAGACATGCACCATGGTGAATGGACAACAATGACATTGTCAAACTCAAAGGCGCATGATCCGATATAGCAATAGTGTCATATTCACAGTTTTTAACATTAGGCAAAAGGCGGGGATCAATTATAATATAATCAATCCTCAAATATTTATTGTAGACATGCGAAAAGAAGGAATATTATTTCCTGTTTACAGGGTGGGGGTGTGATTATCTGCTGTTTACATTTCTCCCCCTTTAAAATCCAACATTCCCCAAATATAGAAGAACTGGAAAATAAAAATTGGTATCATTAGCAACAGGTTACCAATACAAAAACACCTAAAAAACATGGCAAATTCAACATTCAATCTAACAACAAAAGAAACTATCAAATCAAAGATTCAGTCTGTCAGGTGGCTTGTGAGGGTGCTGTGATCTACGCACTACCCCCGGTGACCCAGCAGGCACCGCTGGTGAGGATGTTTTTGGTGGATCTAGTGTTGGGGACACGAGAGGGGTCTGTGTGTCCGCGTGAGAATGTCCATCCTCTTCAGGAGACTCTGCCCCCTCTGCCAGTGTCTCTCCCTCTGGCAAAGTCACTGGTGGACATGCTTCCCCAGTAGTCTGTCTCACCATTGGAAACTCCATGGAACTGTCTACCTCTGAGCCGGAATCATGACTCAGGCACACATGGTCCTGATGTCTGCGGAAAACACGCCCATCAGTCAGCTTAACAACATAGGAGACTGGACCACTCAGCTCAAGAATAACACCAGGTAGCCATTGCTGATTGTTTCTCACATAGACATTGTCATCCGGTTCTAACTGTCTGTCTCGTGCATGTTGATCATGTCCCTCCTTCTGCTTTTCCTGCTTTCTCTCCACTTTTACCTTCATGTCCGGGTGCAGCAGGTCCAACCTTGACTTAGGCCTACGCCCCATCAGCATCTCTGCTGGAGTGCGTGCAGTCGTAGTCTGTGGCGTGAGGCGGTATTTAAACAGGAAACGTGAAAGCCGGGTACTAAAAGTCCCCTGTCATCCGCTTCAGGCCTTCCTTCACTGTCTGAACAGCCCGCTCAGCCAAACCATTTGAAGCTGGGTGGAAAGGGGCGTCTGAATGTGACGAATGCCATTCTGCAGCATGAACTCACTGAACAGCTCACTGGTGAACGTCGGGCCATTATCAGTGACCAGAGTGTCAGGCAACCCGTGGACTGCAAACACTTGCCTGAGTTTGTCTATGGTTGAGGGGGCTGTGATGTTGCTCATGATGTGAGCTTCGATCCATTTGGAATGCACATCTACCATTACAAGAAACATCTGCCCCATAAAGGGGCCAGCAAAGTCCAAATGTAGCCTAGACCAGGGGCAGACTGGCCACTCCCATGGGTGCAAAGGAGCTGGCGGTGGCATGTTCTGATTTTACCTTGTTCTCCAGATCCTGATCCATTCTTGGCCACCAGACGTAGGATCTTGCAAGGCTTTTCATTCGAGACATCCCTGAGTGAGTCTCATGAATTTCCTCCACAATCTGTGAATGGCCAGGGGGAGGCACGATGACCTTCGCCCCCCAGAAAATGCAGCCATCCTGCAGACTCAGTTCGGTCTTGCGTTTGGCATAAGGTCTCAGTTCCTCTCCTTCCACGACTCTGGGCCAACCTTGTAAAAGAAAAATCTTGGCTTGGGAGAGGACTGGGTCCCTCTCTGTCCATTGCTTGATCTGGGTCACCTTTACAGGTGTCTCTGACAATGAAAACACAGTCTCTGGAGGCATCTCAGGTAAAGGAAGTCGACTCAACGCTTCTGCGTTTGCATTATCCCCACCCACTCTGTACACGATAGTATACTGGTAGGCTGACAACGTGAGAGCCCAATGCTGTATCCTGGCTGAGGCTAGCGGTGGGATGCATCTGGTCTCACTGAACGGGCTCATCAGTGGGTTATGGTCTGTATAAATAATGAATGCACGTCCATAGAGGTACTGATGAAAGCGTTTAATTGCAAAAACAATGGCCAGACCTTCTTTGTCTAGCTGTGAATATCCCTTCTCAGCAGCCGTCAGGGTACATGAAGCAAAACCAATAGGCTTCTCTGAACGGTCCTCCATTACGTGAGAGAACTGCCCCGACTCCATAGGGCGAAGCTTCGCATGAAAGGATGATCTCTTTGTCTGGGTCATAGTGAACGAGCAGCTTCGCTGAGTGGAGAAGTTCATTCACTTCCTTGAAAGCTTCCTCCTGCTCTTCACCCCACCGCCACTTAGTGTCATTGTGAAGCCGCTTATACAGTGGGGCCAAAACCTTTGAGAGGTCCGGAAGAAACTTGCCACAATAATTCACCATGCCCAAAAATAATCTGAGTTCAGTGACACGCTTGGGGCTTGGGGCCTCCTTGATAGCTCTCACTTTGTCCTCCACTGGGCAAAGCCCCTCAGCTGTAATCTTGTGTCCCAGGTAGGTCACACTCGGAGCCAGGAACACACATTTTCCACGTTTCAATCGCAGCCCTGCATCTGAGAGCCTCTTCAGCACCTGTTGTAAGTTAGCCAGATGCTCCCCCTCCGTGGTTCCCGTGATCAAAATATCATCAAGATACACTGCTACATGCAGAATCCCCTGTAGTGAAGAGTCCATTGTCATTTGGAAAATGGCGGGGCTAGACACCACTCCAAACACCAGGCGACTGTATTTGAATAATCCCTTGTGCATATGGATGGTGACGTACTCCTTTGAATCCTCGTTGAGCAGCAGCTGTTGGTAGGCGTGGCTCATGTCCAGCTTTGTGAACAGTTTACCCCCTGACAAGGTCGCAAACAGGTCATCCACCCATGGCAATGGGTACCCCTCCAGCTTAGAGACCTGATTCACTGTAAGCTTGTAATCCCCACATATCCTCACCATTTTATCTGCCTTCAAAACTGGAACAACAGGAGCCGCCCACCTTGAAAACTGGACGGGCTCCATGATGCCCAGCCCCTGTAAACGTACCAGCTCCGCCTCGACTTTGCCTTTCATGGCATAGGGCACCGACCTGGGCTTAAAAAACGTGGTGTGGCCTCAGGGTCGACATGGAGTTTCACAGTCACACCCTTCAGTGTGCCCAGCTCGTCCCTGAAAACGTCACTGTACCGCTGCAGAATGTCCTCCGTCGTGCGTGCATACTTAACTTCATGCCAGTTGAGCCAGATTTTGTGAAGCCAATCACGGCCCAAAAGACTGGGCCCACTGCCCTTAGCTGTCACCAGCCTGGCTTCAGCCTTCTGACCCCCGGCTGAAATATCCACATATAACACCCCTAAATGAGGTATGGGCTACCCTGTATAGGTCCTGAGTTGGAGCTTAGATGGTCTGATGGGAGGCAGGTTGGATCCCCAGGTCCTCCTGCAGGTCTCTTCACTAATGACCGATGCAGTAGCCCCTGAATCAATCTCAAACTTAATGTTCTTTCCCTTGACAGTGACTGTGGCATAATATGGTTCAGGTGGTCCCTCACCCGTTTCCACCCCAGACATGTTGTGGGCACACGCTGCCTCTGTCTGCTTCTCCTAGGTGGTGTGTGGCTGCCTGAGTCTGCTGAGCTTTCCCCTGCCCAGGCTTAACCTGACCCTTTATGCTCCTGCACTTTTTAACTAAATGTCCCTTCTTGCTACAAGCATGGCAGACAGTCTGTTTGAATTTGCAAACATTTGCATAGTGCGTCCCTCCACACCGAAAACATTCCACCCGTTTTGCCTGTTTACCAGTCTCCCTCCTGACTTGTGCACTGCCACAGACTGCGACCCCCCCCCCCCCCCACCATGTCCTTTCTGGATGTCCTTGGCATTATTAGCAGCCATCTCCATATCTCCATGCCTTGGGCAATCTCTCGGGCTTTCTTGAAAGTCAACGGTGGGGTTTTCCCCAACAAATGGTGTTGTACGGCGTCATTATTAATACCGCATACTAATCTATCATGGAGAATGTCATCCAACACGGCTCCAAAACCGCAATGCTCCGACAGCTGCCGAAGCTCGGCCACAAAATCGCCCACAGACTGACCTGGCTTCCAGACATGGCTGTGAAACTTGAACCGTTGGACTATCACTGAAGGTTTCAGATTGCGGTGGTACCCCACGAGCTTGGCCAGTTCGTCATACGGAATTTCTCCTGGTTTCCATGGCGTGACTAAGTTCCTTATCGTATAACCATATAACAATTACAGCACGGAAACAGGCCACCTCAGCCCTTCTAGTCTGTGCCGAATACTTACTCTCACCTAGTCCCACTGGCCTGCACTCAGCCCATAACCCCCCATTCCTTTCCTGTCCATATACCTATCCGATTTTACTTTAAATGACAATACCAAACCTGCCTCTACCACTTCTACTGGAAGTTTGTTCCACACAGCTATCACTCTCTGAGTAAAGAAATTCCCCCTTGTGTTACCCTTAAACTTTTGCCCCCTAACTCTCAACTCATGTCCCCTTGTTTGAATCTCCCCTACTCTCAATGGAAAAAGCCTATCCACGTCAACTCTATCTATCCCCCTAATAATTTTAAATACCTCTATCAAGTCCCCCCTCAACCTTCTACACTCCAAAGAATAAAGACCTAACTTGTTCAACCTTTCCCTGTAACTTAGGTGCTGAAACCCAGGTAACATTCTAGTAAATCTTCTCTGTACTCTCTCTATTTTGTTGTCATCTTTCCTATAATTCAGTGACCAGAACTGTACACAATACTCCAAATTTGGCCTTACCAATGTCTTGTACAATTTTAACATTACATCCCAACTCCTATACTCAAGGCTCTGATTTATAAAGGCCAACATACCAAAAGCTTTCTTCACCACCCTATCCACATGAGATTCCACCTTCAGGGAACTATGCAACACTATTCCTAGATCACTCTGTTCTACTGCATTATTCAATGCCCTACCATTTACCATGTATGTCCTATTTGGATTATTCCTACCAAAATATAGCATCTCACACTTATCAGCATTAAACTCCATCTGCCATTTTTCAGCCCACTCTTCTAACTGGCCTAAATCTCTCTGCATGCTTTGAAAACCTACTTCATTATCCACAATGCCACCCACCTTAGTATCATTTGCATACTTACTAATCCAATTCACCACCCCATCATCCAGATCATTAATGTATATGACAAACAACATTGGAGCCAGTACAGATCCCTGAGGTACACCACTAGTCACCAGCCTCCAACCTGACAAACAGTTATCCACCACTACTCTCTGGCATCTCCCATCCAGCCACTGTTGAATCCATTTTACTACTTCAATATTAATACCTAACAATTGAACCTTCCTAACTAACCTTCCGTGTGGGACCTTGTCAAAGGCCTTACTGAAGTCCATATAGACAACATCCACTGCTTTACCCTCATCAACTTTCCTGGTAACCTCTTCAAAAAATTCATTAAGATTTGTCAAACATGACCTTCCATACACAAATCCATGTTGACTGTTCCTAATCAGACCCTGTCTATCCAGATAATTATATATACCATCTCTAAGAATACTTTCCATTAATTTACCCACCACTGACGTCAAACTGACAGGTCTATAATTGCTAGGTTTACTCTTAGAACCCTTTTTAAACAATGAAACCACATGAGCAATACGCCAATCCTCCGGCACCATCCCCGTTTCTAATAACATTTGAAATATTTCTGCAGAGCCCCTGCTATTTTTACACTAACTTCCTTCAAGGTCCTAGGGAATATCTTGTCAGGATCCAGAGATTTATCTACTTTTATATTCCTTAAAAACACCAGTACTTCCTCCTCTTTAATTGTCATAGTTTCCATAACTTCACTACTTGTTTCCCTTACCTTACACAATTCAATATTCTTCTCCTTAGTGAATACCGAAGAAAAGAAATTGTTCAAAATCTCCCACATCTCTTTCGGCTCCACGTAGCTGTCCACTCTGATTCTCTAAGGGACCAATTTTATCTCTCACTATCCTTTTGCTATTAATATAACTGTAGAAACCCTCTGGATTTATTTTCACCTTACTTGCCAAAGCAACCTCGTATCTTCTTTTAGTTTTTCTAATTTCATTCTTAAGATTCTTTTTACATTCTTTATCTTCCTCGAGCACCTCATTTACTCCATGCTGCCTATATTTATTGTAGATATCTCTCTTTTTCCGAACCAAGTTTCCAACATCCCTTGAAAACCATGGCTCTCTCAAACCTTTGCTTTCAACCTAACATGATCATAAAGATTCTGTTCCCTCAAAATTTCACCCTTAAATGACCTCCATTTCTCTATTACATACTTCCGTAAAAAAATTGTCCCAATCCACTCCTTCTAAATCCTTTCGCATCTCCTCAAAGTTAGCCTTTCTCCAATCAAAAATCTCAACCCTGGGTCCAGTCCTACCCTTCTGCATAATTATATTGAAACTAATGGCATTGTGATCACTGGACCCGAAGTGCTCCCCAACACATACATCCGTCACCTGACCTATCTCATTCCCTAACAGGAGATCCAACACTGCCCCTTCTCTAGTTGGTACTCTATGTATTGCTGCAAAAAACTATCCTGCACACATTTTACAAACTCCAAACCATCTAGCCCTTTTACAGAATGGGCTTCCCAGTCTATGTGTGGAAAATTAAAATCTCCCACAATTACTACAAATATCTGCTATCTCCTTGCAAATTTGCTCCTCCAATTCTCACTCCCCATTAGGTGGTCTATAATACACCCATATAAGTGTTACTACACCTTTCCTATTCCTCAATTCCACCCAAATGGCCTCTCTCTATGAGCCCACTAAACTATCCTGCCAGAGCACCGCTGTAATATTTTCTCTGACAAGCAATGCAACACCTCCCCTTCTTGCCCCTCAGATTCTATCACACCTGAAGCAACGAAATCCAGGAGTATTTAGTTGCCAATCACACCCCTTCTGCAACCATGTTTCACTAATAGCTACAACATCATATTTCCACATATCAATCCATGCCCTAAGCTCATCCACCTTTCTTACAATGCTCCTAGCATTAAAATAGATGCATTTGAGAAACTCTCCACCTCTTCCTCTCTGTTTCTCCCTAACGATGCAATCAAATTTATTATCTTTTTCTTCCTTCTCCCCTACATCTTCGGTCTGAGCGCTCCCCTTCTCTATCACCTGCCTATCCTCCCTCACAGACTGTCTACTAGCTTTCTCTATTTGTGAACTAACCTCCTCTTCCCTAGTCTCTTCAATTTGATTCCCACCCCCCAACCATTCTAGTTTAAAGTCTCCCCAGTAGCCTTCGCAAATCTCCCCGCCAGGATATTGGTCCCCCTAGGATTCAAGTGTAACCCGTCCTTTTTGTACAGGTCACACCTGCCACAAAAGAGGTCTCAATGATCCAGAAACTTGAATCCCTGCCCTCTGCTCCAAATCCTCGGCCACACATTTATCGTCCACCTCATTCCATTCCTACTCTCACTGACGCGTGGCACAGGCAGTAATCCCAAGATTACTACCTTTGTGATCCTTCTTCTCAACTTCCTTCCTAACTCCCTGTACTCTCCTTTCAGGACCTCTTTCCTTTTCCTGCCTATGTCATTGGTACCTATATGTATGACGATCTCTGGCTCCTCACCTTCCCACTTCAGGATATCTTGGATGTGATCAGAAACATTCCGAACCCTGGCACCAGGGAGGCAAATTACCATCCGGGTCTCCTGATCGCGTCCACAGAATTGCCTATCTGACCCCCTAACTATCGAATCCCCTATCACTACTGCCTTCTTCTTCCTTTCCCTACCCTTCTGAGCTACAGGGTCAGTCTCTGTGCTAGAGGCACGGCCACTGTTGCTTCCCCCAGGTAGGCTGTCCCCTCCCCCAACAGTACTCAAACAGGAGTACTTATGGTCAAGGGGTACAGCCACTGGGGTACTCTCTAGTACCTGACTCTTCGACTCTTCCCCTTCCCTGTCCTAACCATGACCCACCTGTCTGCCTCCCGTGGTCCCGGTGTGACCACCTGCCTGTAACTCCTCTCTATCAACTCCTCACTCTCCCTGACCAGATGAATGACCTCGAGCAGCAGCTCCAGTTCCCTACCACGGTCTCTTAGGAGCTGCAGCTCGGCGCACCCGGCGCAGATGTGGACGTCCGGGAGGCTGGGAGACTCCAGGACCTCCCACATCCGACACCGAGAACAACAAGCTGCCCTCACACTCAGCCTTCCCCTTTCCTCAAATAACAGGGAAAACTGAAACCTAAGCCTACCTTGCCTTGCCCGCTTCCGCCTAAGCCTGTTGAGCCCAAGCCCTTAAGCCTTCACTCTGCTCCTGGCTCACTCCACTGTCTGCCTGCTGTATAAGGCTGTGTCTTTTTTAAATCTTCCCCCCTTCACTGCCCAACGTCACACGCCTGTGCAGTCTTAACTCTTAACTCTTTTAACTCCGATGAGAATAAGAAAAATTCAAGATGGCTCCTGCTGCACTCCCATTCTGATCCTCCAACTTCCTTCTGCAAACGAAAACCGATTCAGGATTTTTGCCCTTTTTAAATCTTCCCCCCTTCACTGCCCACTGTCACACGCCTGTGCAGTCCTGCCTCTCTTAACTCCAATATCAACCTGCGAGTCTTTGCCCCACACACACTCAGGAGAATAGAGCACTTCTTAGCCTCCTCAGTAATTCCATTAGCACAGAAAAAGTGTCCAAACCTTTCCTCATACTCCGGCCACTCCGCGAATTCACTGATAGTCCCGAAAGTAGCCATCTGAACATGAGGCTCCTTGTCCCTGCACAGCTCCCGATCGAAACGGGACAACCTGTCCACAAAACCAGTTCACATCGTCGCCAAAAATATGTGTTCACTTCTACTTTACAAAAGACCACGCGACAATTTAATGGCCAAAAGAGCATCTTTATCTGGGACGGCTTCCAGGTACCTCGTGCGGCCTGGGTGGAGGAACTATATACAATGCTTACTGGGAGTACAAAGAGCGGAAGTAAAATCCCGCCAACCCCGGATGCCGCCTCTTGCTACCAACAGCTTCCCGAATAGTATTAACTTACTTTTAATAATGCTCACATTACAACAGATTACTTGAATACGTACACAACGCTGGAAGAACCCAGCAGGTCAGGCAACATCCGTGAGAAGAGTAGCCAACGTTTCGGGCCGAGACACCTTCATCAGGAATGGGGGGGGGGGGGGGGGAAGAGAGGGCCGAAGCCCAGTAATAGAGATTGTGGAGGGGGTAGGGCCTAGAGGTGCCAGGTGGAAAACCAATCAGAGGAAAGATAAAGGGGGGGGGAGGGGATAAGCATGAAAGAACTGTAGAGATAAAGAAGCAGAAGGTTGAAAGGGGAGAGGGGCAGAGAGGGACCTGGGATAGGGGAAGGGGGAGGGAATTACTGAAAACTGGAGAATTCAATGTTCATACCACCAGGCTGGAGGCTACCCAGACAGTAGATGAGTTGCTCCTCCAACCTGAGTTTGGCCACATCATGGCAGTAGAGGAGGCCATGTAAGGACATATCTAGATGGGAATGAGAGGCAAAGTTGAAGTGGGTGGCACCTGGCACCTCTAGGCCCTACCCTCTCTCCTATCTCTATTACTGGGCTTCGGTCCTCTCTTCCCCCCCCCCCCCCCCCATTCGTGATGAAGGGTCTCGGCCCGAAACGTTGGCTACTCTTTTCTCATGGATGCTGCCTGACCTGCTGGGTTCTTCCAGTGTTGTGTCCACATTTCCTTTATAATCTCTCCCGCTCCTCCAGTACCAAACATTTCAATGCTAGGAAAAACAATACTGACTGCCTTCCCATACTATACTTCCTTATACTATTTTATCAACTCCCTTCAGCCCAAATAAATATGACACAAACAAATTGCCACAAATAATAAAACTAAATATTAATTCTATTCAATTTCATCTGTCTTATTTACACTCAGCATAATATTTGAAGATAATCCTCCAATTTAATTGAGGCTTTGCCCATTATCTCATCTCTGAGGAGATGTGTGGCCTACTCCTGTCACTGGCTTTCATTGTTAAGGAAGATAAGACTATTTGGTTCATCATCCCAAAATTTTTATTTCTGTGTTTTGACTACTACTTCCACTGGCAGTGAGATTGAATGTTCTGCCTTGCCAGTTTTTAACACTGTTTTACAAACGTCAGTCTACACTTAATGGAATGTAATTCCATTAAATTAGAGTCATAGATTTGTACAGCACAGAAATGAGCCCCCTGGGTCACCACATCCATGACAAACTGAAGGATCTTATAAAATCAACTATATAATACTATTGAGTTTGGCTCAGTCTTCATGTGAATTTTCATTTTGAATTGGATTACCTTTAATTTATGTTTTAATTTGACACTGCATGCAGCTAACACAAGATATCTTAACAAAGTCCCTTTGACTGATTAGAAGAGCAGAAAGTCAAATGATTAGACTCTTGGCCAGTTGTAAGCAAGACTAGCATTAGAGATGGCTTTATGAAGGCTGCCTTTTGTCAAGAATGATGCAGACAAATAAAACCTTTGAGTGATTGTGCTCTGGAGCCAGCTATATTTCTACTATTTAGCATTTCATTTTTAGCTTTCGATGTAACATTAAAAAGTTATTTGTTTAATAATAAAAGAAATAGAAACC
The DNA here is from genome assembly GCF_030144855.1 of Hypanus sabinus. Lineage (NCBI taxonomy): Eukaryota > Metazoa > Chordata > Chondrichthyes > Myliobatiformes > Dasyatidae > Hypanus > Hypanus sabinus. The sequence continues at coordinate 117,991 of NW_026781467.1, read as the reverse complement.
TGAAGGTTCTTCCTTGTAATGGACTGTTCTGATCACTCTTGGACAATATATTCATTACTGGTGACAATACCCTTTTCACATTGTTGTTTTTTCAGCAATATATCTCCCACTGAGATGTGTTTATTTAATGTTTAAATTCTGGAAATTGTAAGAAGGCTTTTTACATCTTTATGCTGAGTGTGAGAAGGATATAAACTAGAATTTCAGTGTCTGCCATAGAAAGGATGTGTATTGGCAACAATTAGATTAAGTGCTGTCTTTATTTGGGAGGCTAACCTCAGCTCATTCTGCAGTGTATTGCACATAAAGTGACCAATTTTCCTCACTTCTTTCTGGATTATTTGGTTGGGATTTTTCCATTTGAAGGATAAATAGATACACTCTATTTACCAGTTGGGTTATTGCATATACCCCTGGAAGGACTGCTGCTGGCCCGTTTTCAGGCCTTCTGATTATCATCGTAACTGTTATTCCATTTAATGCAAACATCAAAAACATACATTTAAAAGCCATTTTTAATGTGTCAATAGGTCCCAAGGTACTTCTATCTACAGCATTTCCAAATAAAAATTGATGCTGAATGACAATGAGTTATTAGGGCAGATGACTAAAAACCTGGCCCAAGTGAAAGGTTTAAAGAGGCATCGAAAAGGAAAAAGAATTTTTTTAGCAATGCAGTGATTTGAGAATAGAACTACAAAGCTAAGGTTTTTTAAGATAAAACTATGATTGACATTGTGGTTAAATTTGAGAATGATAAAGAACTCAGGATGTTTTATGCTGGAGGAATCTAGAGTCATGAAAGTGGGAAAGCGTTGAAGAATTTGAAAACAGTAAGAATATTAGAGAAGGAAGGATGGGTGATGGTCAAACAGACGGTTCATGGACAGCAGGTCAGGCAACATCCGTGGAAATGAGTAGTCAACGTTCCGGGCCGAGACCCTTCATCAGGACTGAAGAGGGAGGGGGCAGGGGCCCTATAAAGAAGGTGGGAGAAGGGTGGGAAGGAGAAGGCTGGTAGGTGCCGGTGAAAAACCAGTAAGGGGAAAGATCAAGGGGTGGATGTGGGGAAACAGGGAGGGGATAGGCAGGAAAGAAGGAATGTAATGGGAAAGCAGTATGGGTAGTAGAAGGAGGCGGAACCATGAGGGAGGTGATAGGCAGCTGGAGGAGGAGGCAGAGGGAAACTGGGATGGGGGAAGGGAGGGGAAGGGAGGGGAAGGGAATTACCGGAAGTTGGAGAATTCGATGTTCATGCCAAGGGGCTGGAGACTACCCAGACGGTATATGAGGTGTTGTTCCTCCAACCTGAGTTTGGCCACATCGTGGCAGTAGAGAAGACCATGTATGGACATATCGGAATGGGAATGTGAAGCAGAGTTGAAGTGGGTGGAAAATGTCTGTTGTGGCGGACAGAGCGGAGGTGCTCGACGAAGCGGTCCCCCCAGTCCGCGTCGGGTCTCGCCGATGTAGAGGAGGCCGTACCGGGAGCACCGGATGCAATAAATAACAGAATCACAAGTGAAGTGTTGCCTCACCTGGAAAGACCATTTGGGCCCTGAATGATGGTAAGAGAGGTGGCATAGGGACAGGTGTAGCACTTACGCTTGGAGCGGTAAGTGCCAGGTGGAAGATCCGTGGGGAGGAACGTGTGGACCAGGGAGTCATGGAGGAAACAATCCCTGCAGAAAGCGGAGAGTGGTAGAGAGGGAAAGATGTGCTTAGTGGTCAGGTCCTGTTGAAGTTGGCAGAAGAGGCTGGTGGGGTGATAGGTGAGGACAAGGGGGACACAGTCCCTGTTGTGGTGACGGGAGGATGCGGTGAGGGCTGAAGTGCGGGAAATGGAGGAGATGTGGGTGAGAACATCATTGATGATGGCAGAAGGGAAACCACGGTTCTTAAAGAAAGAGGACGTTTGAGATGTCCTGGAATGGAAAGCCTCATTCTGGGAGCAGATGTGGTGGAGACGGAGGAATTGGGAATAGGGAATAGCAATTTTGCTTGTGGCAGGGTGGGAAGAGGTAGAGTCCAGATAGTTATGAGAGTCCGTGGGTTTATAGAAGATGTCAGTGGACAGTCTGTCTCCAGAGATGGAGATCAGAGATCAAGAAAGGGGAGAGAAGTGTCCAAGATGGACCAAATGAATTTGAGGGCTGGGTGGAAGTTAGAGGCAAAGTGGATGAAATTGACGAGCTCAGCATGGGTGTAGGAATTCCCTATTCCCAGTTCTTCTGTCCTTCCTATAGTGAGGCGAACAAAACTGAGCACAATACTCCAAGAGGGGTCTGACCAGGGTCCTACATAGCAGCAACATTACCTCTCAGCTCCTAAATTCAATCCCACAATCGATGAAGGCCAATACACCATACGCCTTCTAAACCACAGAGTCAACCTGCACAGCTCTGACTGTCCTATGGACTCCGACCCCAAGATCCCTCTGATCCTCCACACTGCCAAGTGTCTTACCATTAATACTATATTCTGCAATTATATTTGACCTACCAAAATGAACCACTTCACACTTATCTGGGTTGAACTCCATCTGCCATTTCTCAGACCAATTTTGCATTCTATCAATGCCCAGTTGTAACCTCTGACAGCCCTCCACACTATCCACAACAATCCCAACCTTTGTGTCATCAGGAAACTTACTAACCCATCCCTCCATTTCCTCATCTACATCATCTATAAAAATTATGAAGAGTAAGAGTCCCAGAACAGATCCCTGAGGCACTCCACTGGTGACCGACCTCCATGCAGAATATGACCAGTCTAGAACCACACTTTGCCTTCTGTGGCCAAACAATTACTGGATCCACAAAGAAATGTCCCCTTTGATCCCATGCCTCCTTAGACTACAGAGCGCTGTGAACTATAATCTGAGCTACTCTAGACTACAGAGCGCTGTAAACTATAATATGAGCAACCCTAGACTACAGAGCGCTGTGAACTATAACCTGAGCTCCCCTAGACTACAGAGCGCTGTGAACTATAATCTGAGCTACCCTAGACTACAGAGCGCTGTGAACTATAATCTGAGCTACCCTAGACCACAGAGCGCTGTGAACTTTAATCTGAGCTACCCTAGACTACAGAGCGCTGTGAACTTTAATCTGAGCTACCCTAGACTACAGAGCGCTGTAAACTATAATCTGAGCTACCCTAGACTACAGAGCGCTGTAAACTATAATCGGAGCTCCCCTAGACTACAGAGCGCTGTGAACTATAATCTGACCTACACTAGACTACAGAGCGCTGTGAATTATAATCTGAGCTACACTAGACTACAGAGCGCTGTGAACTATAATCTGAGCTACCCTAGACTACAGAGCGCTGTGAACTATAATCTGACCTACCCTAGAATGCAGAGCGCTGTGAACTATAATCTGAGCTACCCTAGACTACAGAGCGCTGTAAACTATAATCGGAGCTCCCCTAGACTACAGAGCGCTGTGAACTATAATCTGACCTACACTAGACTACAGAGCGCTGTGAATTATAATCTGAGCTACTCTAGACTACAGAGCGCTGTGAATTATAATCTGACCTACACTAGACTACAGAGCGCTGTGAACTATAATCTGAGCTACCCTAGACTACAGAGCGCTGTGAACTATAATCTGACCTACCCTAGCCTGCAGAGCGCTGTGAACTATAATCTGAGCTACCCTAGACTACAGAGTGCTGTGAAATATAATCTGAGCTCCCCTAGACTACAGAGCGCTGTGAACTGTAATCTGAGCTACCCTAGACTACAGAGTGCTGTGATCTATAATCTGAACTAGACTACAGAGCGCTGTAAACTATAATCTGAGCTCCCCTAGACTACAGAGCGCTGTGAAATATAATCTGAGCTACCCTAGACTACAGAGCGCTGTGAACTATAATCTGAGCTACCCTAGACTACAGAGCACTGTGATCTATAATCTGAACTAGACTACAGAGCGCTGTGAACTATAATCTGAGCTCCCCTAGACTACAGAGCGCTGTGAAATATAATCTGAGATACCCTAGACTACAGAGCGCTGTGAACTATAATCTGAGCTCCCCTAGACTACAGAGCGCTGTGAACTATAATCTGAGCTACTCTGGACTACAGAGCGCTGTGAACTATAATCTGAGCTACCCTAGCCTGCAGAGTGCTGAGAACTATAATCTGAGCTCCCCTAGACTACAGAGCGCTGTGAACTATAATCTGAGCTACCCTAGACTACAGAGCGCTGTGAACTATAATCTGAGCTACCCTAGACTACAGAGCGCTGTGAACTATAATCTGAGCTACGCTAGCCTGCAGAGCGCTGTGATCTATAAACTGAACTACCCTAGACTGCAGAGCGCTGTGATCTATAATCTGAGCTACCCTAGACTGCAGAGCGCTGTGATCTATAATCTGAACTAGACTACAGAGCGCTGTGAAATATAATCTGAGCTACCCTAGACTACAGAGCGCTGTGAACTATAATCTGAGCTACCCTAGACTACAGAGAGCTGTGATCTATAATCTGAACTAGACAACAGAGCGCTGTAAACTATAATCTGAGCTCCCCTAGACTACAGAGCGCTGTAAAATATAATCTGAGCTCCCCGAGACTACAGAGCGCTGTGAACTATAATCTGAGCTACCCTAGCCTGCAGAGCGCTGTGAACTATAATCTGAGCTACCCTAGACTACAGAGCGCTGTGAACTATAATCTGAGCTACTCTAGACTACAGAGCGCTGTGAACTATAATCTGAGCTACCCTAGACTACAGAGCGCTGTGAACTATAAACTGAACTACCCTAGACTACAGAGCGCTGTGAACTATAATCTGAGCTACCCTAGCCTGCAGAGCGCTGTGAACTATAATCTGAGCTCCCCTAGACTACAGAGCGCTGTGAAATATAATCGGAGCTCCCCTAGACTACAGAGCGCTGTGAACTATAATATGAGCTACCCTAGACTACAGAGCGCTGTGATCTATAATCTGAGCTCCCCTAGACTACAGAGCGCTGTGAAATATAATCTGAGCTCCCCTAGACTACAGAGCGCTGTAAACTATAATCGGAGCTCCCCTAGACTACAGAGCACTGTGAAATATAATCTGAGCTCCCCTAGACTACAGAGCGCTGTGAAATATTATCCGAGCTCCCCTAGACTACAGAGCGCTGTGAAATATAATCTGAGCTACCCTAGACTACAGAGCGCTGTGAACTATAATCTGACCTACACTAGACTACAGAGCGCTGTGAACTGTAATCTGAGCTACCCTAGACTACAGAGCGCTGTGAACTATAATCTGACCTACTCTAGACTACAGAGCGCTGTGAACTATAATCTGAGCTACCCTAGACTACAGAGCGCTGTGAACTATAATCTGAGCTACCCTAGACTACAGAGCGCTGTGAACTATAATCTGAGCTCCCCTAGACTACAGAGCGCTGTGAACTATAATCTGAGCTACCCTAGCCTGCAGAGCGCTGTGAACTATAATCTGAGCTCCCCTAGACTACAGAGCGCTGTGATCTATAATCTGAGCTCCCCTAGACTACAGAGCGCTGTGAAGTATAATCTGAGCTACCCTAGACTACAGAGCGCTGTGATCTATAATCTGAGCGACCCTTGACTACAGAGTGCTGTGAACTATAATCTGAGCTACCCTAGACTACAGAGCGCTGTGAACTATAAACTGAGCTACCCTAGACTACAGAGCGCTGTGAACTATAATCTGAGCTACCCTAGACTACAGAGCGCTGTGAACTATAATCTGAGCTACCCTAGACTACAGAGCGCTGTGAAATATAATCTGAGCTCCCCTAGACTACAGAGCGCTGTGAACTATAATCTGAGCTACCCTAGCCTGCAGAGTGCTGCGATCTATAATCTGAACTAGACTACAGAGCGCTGTAAACTATAATCTGAGCTCCCCTAGACTAGAGAGCGCTGTGAAATATAATCTGAGCTACCCTAGACTACAGAGCGCTGTGAACTATAATCTGAGCTACCCTAGACTACAGTGCGCTGTGATCTATAATCTGAACTAGACTACAGAGCGCTGTGAACTATGATCTGAGCTCCCCTAGACTACAGAGCGCTGTGAAATATAATCTGAGATACCCTAGACTACAGAGCGCTGTGAACTATAATCTGAGCTCCCCTAGACTACAGAGCGCTGTGAACTATAATCTGAGCTACTCTAGACTACAGAGCGCTGTGAACTATAATCTGAGCTACCCTAGCCTGCAGAGTGCTGTGAACTATAATCTTAGCTCCCCTAGACTACAGAGCGCTGTGAACTATAATCTGAGCTACCCTAGACTACAGAGCGCTGTGAACTATAAACTGAGCTACCCTAGACTACAGAGCGCTGTGAACTATAATCTGAGCTACCCTAGACTACAGAGCGCTGTGAACTATAAACTGAACTACCCTAGACTACAGAGCGCTGTGAACTATAATCTGAGCTACCCTAGCCTGCAGAGCGCTGTGAACTATAATCTGAGCTCCCCTAGACTACAGAGCGCTGTGAAATATAATCGGAGCTCCCCTAGACTACAGAGCGCTGTGAACTATAATATGAGCTACCCTAGACTACAGAGCGCTGTGATCTATAATCTGAGCTCCCCTAGACTACAGAGCGCTGTGAAATATAATCTGAGCTCCCCTAGACTACAGAGCACTGTAAACTATAATCGGAGCTCCCCTAGACTACAGAGCACTGTGAAATATAATCTGAGCTCCCCTAGACTACAGAGCGCTGTGAAATATTATCCGAGCTCCCCTAGACTACAGAGCGCTGTGAACTATAATCTGAGCTACCCTAGACTACAGAGCGCTGTGAACTATAATCTGACCTACACTAGACTACAGAGCGCTGTGAACTGTAATCTGAGCTACCCTAGACTACAGAGCGCTGTGAACTATAATCTGACCTACTCTAGACTACAGAGCGCTGTGAACTATAAACTGAGCTACCCTAGACTACAGAGCGCTGTGAACTATAATCTGAGCTACCCTAGACTACAGAGCGCTGTGAACTATAATCTGAGCTCCCCTAGACTACAGAGCGCTGTGAACTATAATCTGAGCTACTCTAGACTACAGAGCGCTGTGAACTATAATCTGAGCTACCCTAGCCTGCAGAGCGCTGTGAACTATAATCTGAGCTCCCCTAGACTACAGAGCGCTGTGATCTATAATCTGAGCTCCCCTAGACTACAGAGCGCTGTGAACTATAATCTGAGCTACCCTAGACTACAGAGCGCTGTGATCTATAATCTGAGCGACCCTTGACTACAGAGTGCTTTGAACTATAATCTGAGCTACCCTAGACTACAGAGCGCTGTGAACTATAAACTGAGCTACCCTAGACTACAGAGCGCTGTGAACTATAATCTGAGCTACCCTAGACTACAGAGCGCTGTGAAATATAATCTGAGCTCCCCTAGACTACAGAGCGCTGTGAACTATAATCTGAGCTACCCTAGCCTGCAGAGTGCTGTGATCTATAATCTGAACTAGACTACAGAGCGCTGTAAACTATAATCTGAGCTCCCCTAGACTACAGAGCGCTGTGAAATATAATCTGAGCTACCCTAGACTACAGAGCGCTGTGAACTATAATCTGAGCTACCCTAGACTACAGAGCGCTGTGATCTATAATCTGAACTAGACTACAGAGCGCTGTGAACTATGATCTGAGCTCCCCTAGACTACAGAGCGCTGTGAACTATAATCTGACCTACACTAGACTACAGAGCGCTGTGAATTATAATCTGAGCTACTCTAGACTACAGAGCGCTGTGAATTATAATCTGACCTACACTAGACTACAGAGCGCTGTGAACTATAATCTGAGCTACCCTAGACTACAGAGCGCTGTGAACTATAATCTGACCTACCCTAGCCTGCAGAGCGCTGTGAACTATAATCTGAGCTACCCTAGACTACAGAGTGCTGTGAAATATAATCTGAGCTCCCCTAGACTACAGAGCGCTGTGAACTGTAATCTGAGCTACCCTAGACTACAGAGTGCTGTGATCTATAATCTGAACTAGACTACAGAGCGCTGTAAACTATAATCTGAGCTCCCCTAGACTACAGAGCGCTGTGAAATATAATCTGAGCTACCCTAGACTACAGAGCGCTGTGAACTATAATCTGAGCTACCCTAGACTACAGAGCACTGTGATCTATAATCTGAACTAGACTACAGAGCGCTGTGAACTATAATCTGAGCTCCCCTAGACTACAGAGCGCTGTGAAATATAATCTGAGATACCCTAGACTACAGAGCGCTGCGAACTATAATCTGAGCTCCCCTAGACTACAGAGCGCTGTGAACTATAATCTGAGCTACTCTGGACTACAGAGCGCTGTGAACTATAATCTGAGCTACCCTAGCCTGCAGAGTGCTGAGAACTATAATCTGAGCTCCCCTAGACTACAGAGCGCTGTGAACTATAATCTGAGCTACCCTAGACTACAGAGCGCTGTGAACTATAATCTGAGCTACCCTAGACTACAGAGCGCTGTGAACTATAATCTGAGCTACGCTAGCCTGCAGAGCGCTGTGATCTATAAACTGAACTACCCTAGACTGCAGAGCGCTGTGATCTATAATCTGAGCTACCCTAGACTGCAGAGCGCTGTGATCTATAATCTGAACTAGACTACAGAGCGCTGTGAAATATAATCTGAGCTACCCTAGACTACAGAGCGCTGTGAACTATAATCTGAGCTACCCTAGACTACAGAGAGCTGTGATCTATAATCTGAACTAGACAACAGAGCGCTGTAAACTATAATCTGAGCTCCCCTAGACTACAGAGCGCTGTAAAATATAATCTGAGCTCCCCGAGACTACAGAGCGCTGTGAACTATAATCTGAGCTACCCTAGCCTGCAGAGCGCTGTGAACTATAATCTGAGCTACCCTAGACTACAGAGCGCTGTGAACTATAATCTGAGCTACTCTAGACTACAGAGCGCTGTGAACTATAATCTGAGCTACCCTAGACTACAGAGCGCTGTGAACTATAAACTGAACTACCCTAGACTACAGAGCGCTGTGAACTATAATCTGAGCTACCCTAGCCTGCAGAGCGCTGTGAACTATAATCTGAGCTCCCCTAGACTACAGAGCGCTGTGAAATATAATCGGAGCTCCCCTAGACTACAGAGCGCTGTGAACTATAATATGAGCTACCCTAGACTACAGAGCGCTGTGATCTATAATCTGAGCTCCCCTAGACTACAGAGCGCTGTGAAATATAATCTGAGCTCCCCTAGACTACAGAGCGCTGTAAACTATAATCGGAGCTCCCCTAGACTACAGAGCACTGTGAAATATAATCTGAGCTCCCCTAGACTACAGAGCGCTGTGAAATATTATCCGAGCTCCCCTAGACTACAGAGCGCTGTGAAATATAATCTGAGCTACCCTAGACTACAGAGCGCTGTGAACTATAATCTGACCTACACTAGACTACAGAGCGCTGTGAACTGTAATCTGAGCTACCCTAGACTACAGAGCGCTGTGAACTATAATCTGACCTACTCTAGACTACAGAGCGCTGTGAACTATAATCTGAGCTACCCTAGACTACAGAGCGCTGTGAACTATAATCTGAGCTACCCTAGACTACAGAGCGCTGTGAACTATAATCTGAGCTCCCCTAGACTACAGAGCGCTGTGAACTATAATCTGAGCTACCCTAGCCTGCAGAGCGCTGTGAACTATAATCTGAGCTCCCCTAGACTACAGAGCGCTGTGATCTATAATCTGAGCTCCCCTAGACTACAGAGCGCTGTGAAGTATAATCTGAGCTACCCTAGACTACAGAGCGCTGTGATCTATAATCTGAGCGACCCTTGACTACAGAGTGCTGTGAACTATAATCTGAGCTACCCTAGACTACAGAGCGCTGTGAACTATAAACTGAGCTACCCTAGACTACAGAGCGCTGTGAACTATAATCTGAGCTACCCTAGACTACAGAGCGCTGTGAACTATAATCTGAGCTACCCTAGACTACAGAGCGCTGTGAAATATAATCTGAGCTCCCCTAGACTACAGAGCGCTGTGAACTATAATCTGAGCTACCCTAGCCTGCAGAGTGCTGCGATCTATAATCTGAACTAGACTACAGAGCGCTGTAAACTATAATCTGAGCTCCCCTAGACTAGAGAGCGCTGTGAAATATAATCTGAGCTACCCTAGACTACAGAGCGCTGTGAACTATAATCTGAGCTACCCTAGACTACAGTGCGCTGTGATCTATAATCTGAACTAGACTACAGAGCGCTGTGAACTATGATCTGAGCTCCCCTAGACTACAGAGCGCTGTGAAATATAATCTGAGATACCCTAGACTACAGAGCGCTGTGAACTATAATCTGAGCTCCCCTAGACTACAGAGCGCTGTGAACTATAATCTGAGCTACTCTAGACTACAGAGCGCTGTGAACTATAATCTGAGCTACCCTAGCCTGCAGAGTGCTGTGAACTATAATCTTAGCTCCCCTAGACTACAGAGCGCTGTGAACTATAATCTGAGCTACCCTAGACTACAGAGCGCTGTGAACTATAAACTGAGCTACCCTAGACTACAGAGCGCTGTGAACTATAATCTGAGCTACCCTAGACTACAGAGCGCTGTGAACTATAAACTGAACTACCCTAGACTACAGAGCGCTGTGAACTATAATCTGAGCTACCCTAGCCTGCAGAGCGCTGTGAACTATAATCTGAGCTCCCCTAGACTACAGAGCGCTGTGAAATATAATCGGAGCTCCCCTAGACTACAGAGCGCTGTGAACTATAATATGAGCTACCCTAGACTACAGAGCGCTGTGATCTATAATCTGAGCTCCCCTAGACTACAGAGCGCTGTGAAATATAATCTGAGCTCCCCTAGACTACAGAGCACTGTAAACTATAAACTGAGCTACCCTAGACTACAGAGCGCTGTGAACTATAATCTGAGCTACCCTAGACTACAGAGCGCTGTGAACTATAATCTGAGCTCCCCTAGACTACAGAGCGCTGTGAACTATAATCTGAGCTACTCTAGACTACAGAGCGCTGTGAACTATAATCTGAGCTACCCTAGCCTGCAGAGCGCTGTGAACTATAATCTGAGCTCCCCTAGACTACAGAGCGCTGTGATCTATAATCTGAGCTCCCCTAGACTACAGAGCGCTGTGAACTATAATCTGAGCTACCCTATACTACAGAGCGCTGTGATCTATAATCTGAGCGACCCTTGACTACAGAGTGCTTTGAACTATAATCTGAGCTACCCTAGACTACAGAGCGCTGTGAACTATAAACTGAGCTACCCTAGACTACAGAGCGCTGTGAACTATAATCTGAGCTACCCTAGACTACAGAGCGCTGTGAAATATAATCTGAGCTCCCCTAGACTACAGAGCGCTGTGAACTATAATCTGAGCTACCCTAGCCTGCAGAGTGCTGTGATCTATAATCTGAACTAGACTACAGAGCGCTGTAAACTATAATCTGAGCTCCCCTAGACTACAGAGCGCTGTGAAATATAATCTGAGCTACCCTAGACTACAGAGCGCTGTGAACTATAATCTGAGCTACCCTAGACTACAGAGCGCTGTGATCTATAATCTGAACTAGACTACAGAGCGCTGTGAACTATGATCTGAGCTCCCCTAGACTACAGAGCGCTGTGAAATATAATCTGAGATACCCTAGACTACAGAGCGCTGAGAACTATAATCTGAGCTCCCCTAGACTACAGAGCGCTGTGAACTATAATCTGAGCTACTCTAGACTACAGAGCGCTGTGAACTATAATCTGAGCTACCCTAGCCTGCAGAGTGCTGTGAACTATAATCTTAGCTCCCCTAGACTACAGAGCGCTGTGAACTATAATCTGAGCTACCCTAGACTACAGAGCGCTGTGAACTATAATCTGAGTTACCCTAGCCTGCAGAGCGCTGTGATCTATAAACTGAGCTACCCTAGACTGCAGAGCGCTGTGATCTATAATCTGAGCTACCCTAGACTGCAGAGCGCTGTGATCTATAATCTGAACTAGACTACAGAGCGCTGTGAAATATAATCTGAGCTACCCTAGACTACAGAGCGCTGTGAACTATAATCTGAGCTACCCTAGACTACAGAGCGCTGTCATCTATAATCTGAACTAGACAACAGAGCGCTGTAAACTATAATCTGAGCTCCCCTAGACTACAGAGCGCTGTAAAATATAATCTGAGCTCCCCGAGACTACAGAGCGCTGTGAACTATAATCTGAGCTACTCTAGACTACAGAGCGCTGTGAACTATAATCTGAGCTACCCTAGACTACAGAGCGCTGTGAACTATAAACTGAACTACCCTAGACTACAAAGCACTGTGAACTATATTCTGAGCTACCCTAGACTACAGAGCGCTGTGAACTATAATCTGAGCTACCCTAGCCTGCAGAGCGCTGTGAACTATAATCTGAGCTCCCCTAGACTACAGAGCGCTGTGAAATATAATCGGAGCTCCCCTAGACTACAGAGCGCTGTGAACTATATTATGAGCTCCCCTAGACTACAGAGCGCTGTAAAATATAATCTGAGCTCCCCTAGACTACAGAGCGCTGTGAACTTTAATCTGAGCTACCCTAGACTACAGAGCGCAGTAAACTATAATCTGAGCTACCCTAGACTACAGAGCGCTGTAAACTATAATCGGAGCTCCCCTAGACTACAGAGCGCTGTGAAATATAATCTGAGCTCCCCTAGACTACAGAGCGCTGTGAAATATTATCCGAGCTCCCCTAGACTACAGAGCGCTGTGAACTATAATCTGAGCTACCCTAGACTACAGAGCGCTGTGAACTATAATCTGAGCTCCCCTAGACTACAGAGCGCTGTGAACTATAACCTGAGCTACCCTAGACTGCAGAGCGCTGTGAACTATAATCTGAGCTACCCTAGAGTACAGAGCGCTGTGAACTGTAATCTGAGCTACCCTAGACTGCAGAGCGCTGTGAACTATAATCTGAGCTACCCTAGAGTACAGTGCGCTGTGAACTGTAATCTGAGCTACCCTAGAATACAGAGCGCTGTGAACTATAATCTGAGCTACCCTATACTACAGAGCGCTGTGAACTATAAACTGAACTACCCTAGACTACAGAGCACTGTGAACTATATTCTGAGCTACCCTAGACTACAGAGCGCTGTGAAATATAATCTGAGCTACCATAGACTACAGAGCGCTGTGAACTATAATCTGAGCTCCCCTAGACTACAGAGCGCTGTGAACTATAATCTGAGCTACCCTAGACTACAGAGCGCTGTGAACTATAATCTGAGCTACCCTAGACTACAGAGCGCTGTGAACTATAATCTGAGCTACCCTAGACTACAGAGCGCTGTGAAATATAATCTGAGCTCCCCAAGACTACAGAGCGCTGTGAACTATAATCTGAGCTACCCTAGCCTGCAGAGTGCTGTGATCTATAATCTGAACTAGACTACAGAGCGCTGTAAACTATAATCTGAGCTCCCCTAGACTACAGAGCGCTGTGAAATAAAATCTGAGCTACCCTAGAGTACAGAGCGCTGTGAAGTATAATCTGAGCTACCCTAGACTTCAGAGCGCTGTGATCTATAATATGAACTAGACTACAGAGCGCTGTGAACTATAATCTGAGCTCCCCTAGACTACAGAGCGCTGTGAAATATAATCTGAGATACCCTAGACTACAGAACGCTGTGAACTATAATCTGAGCTCCCCTAGACTACAGAGCGCTGTGAACTATAATCTGAGCTACTCTAGACTACAGAGCGCTGTGAACTATAATCTGAGCTACCCTAGACTACAGAGCGCTGTGAACTATAATCTGAGCTCCCCTAGACTACAGAGCGCTGTGAACTATAATCTGAGCTACCCTAGACTACAGAGCGCTGTGAACTATAATCTGAGCTCCCCTAGACTACAGAGCGCTGTGAACTATAACCTGAGCTACCCTAGACTGCAGAGCGCTGTGAACTATAATCTGAGCTACCCTAGAGTACAGAGCGCTGTGAACTGTAATCTGAGCTACCCTAGACTGCAGAGCGCTGTGAACTATAATCTGAGCTACCCTAGAGTACAGTGCGCTGTGAACTGTAATCTGAGCTACCCTAGAATACAGAGCGCTGTGAACTATAATCTGAGCTACCCTAGACTACAGAGCGCTGTGAACTATAAACTGAACTACCCTAGACTACAGAGCACTGTGAACTATATTCTGAGCTACCCTAGACTACAGAGCGCTGTGAAATATAATCTGAGCTACCATAGACTACAGAGCGCTGTGAACTATAATCTGAGCTCCCCTAGACTACAGAGCGCTGTGAACTATAATCTGAGCTACCCTAGACTACAGAGCGCTGTGAACTATAATCTGAGCTACCCTAGACTACAGAGCGCTGTGAACTATAATCTGAGCTACCCTAGACTACAGAGCGCTGTGAAATATAATCTGAGCTCCCCAAGACTACAGAGCGCTGTGAACTATAATCTGAGCTACCCTAGCCTGCAGAGTGCTGTGATCTATAATCTGAACTAGACTACAGAGCGCTGTAAACTATAATCTGAGCTCCCCTAGACTACAGAGCGCTGTGAAATAAAATCTGAGCTACCCTAGAGTACAGAGCGCTGTGAAGTATAATCTGAGCTACCCTAGACTTCAGAGCGCTGTGATCTATAATATGAACTAGACTACAGAGCGCTGTGAACTATAATCTGAGCTCCCCTAGACTACAGAGCGCTGTGAAATATAATCTGAGATACCCTAGACTACAGAACGCTGTGAACTATAATCTGAGCTCCCCTAGACTACAGAGCGCTGTGAACTATAATCTGAGCTACTCTAGACTACAGAGCGCTGTGAACTATAATCTGAGCTCCCCTAGACTACAGAGCGCTGTGAAATATTATCCGAGCTCCCCTAGACTACAGAGTGCTGTGAACTATAATTTGAGCTCCCCTAGACTACAGAGCGCTGTGAACTATAATCTGAGCTACCCCAGACTACAGAGCGCTGTGAACTATAATCTGAGCTACCCTAGCCTGCAGAGCGCTGTGAGCTATAAACTGAGCTACCCTAGACTGCAGAGCGCTGTGATCTATAATCTGAGCTACCCTAGACTGCAGAGCGCTGTGATCTATAATCTGAACTAGACTACAGAGCGCTGTGAAATATAATCTGAGCTACCCTAGACTACAGAGCGCTGTGAACTATAATCTGAGCTACCCTAGACTACAGAGCGCTGTGATCTATAATCTGAACTAGACAACAGAGCGCTGTAAACTATAATCTGAGCTCCCCTAGACTACAGAGCGCTGTAAAATATAATCTGAGCTCCCAGAGACTACAGAGCGCTGTGAACTATAATCTGAGCTACCCTAGCCTGCAGAGCGCTGTGAAGTATAATCTGAGCTACCCTAGACTACAGAGCGCTGTGAACTATAATCTGAGCTACTCTAGACTACAGAGCGCTGTGAACTATAATCTGAGCTACCCTAGACTACAGAGCGCTGTGAACTATAAACTGAACTACCCTAGACTACAGAGCACTGTGAACTATATTCTGAGCTACCCTAGACTACAGAGCGCTGTGAACTATAATCTGAGCTACCCTAGCCTGCAGAGCGCTGTGAACTATAATCTGAGCTCCCCTAGACTACAGAGCGCTGTGAAATATAATCGGAGCTCCCCTAGACTACAGAGGGCTGTGAACTATAATATGAGCTACCCTAGACTACAGAGCGCTGTGATCTATAATCTGAGCTCCCCTAGACTACAGAGCGCTGTGAAATATAATCTGAGCTCCCCTAGACTACAGAGCGCTGTGAAATTTAATCTGAGCTACCCTAGACTACAGAGCGCTGTAAACTATAATCTGAGCTACCCTAGACTACAGAGCGCTGTAAACTATAATCGGAGCTCCCCTAGACTACAGAGCGCTGTGAAATATAATCTGAGCTCCCCTAGACTACAGAGCGCTGTGAAATATTATCCGAGCTCCCCTAGACTACAGAGCGCTGTGAACTATAATCTGAGCTAACCTAGACTACAGAGCGCTATGAACTATAATCTGAGCTACCCTAGACTACAGAGCGCTGTGAACTGTAATCTGACCTACACTAGACTACAGAGCGCTGTGAACTGTAATCTGAGCTAACCTAGACTACAGAGCGCTATGAACTATAATCTGAGCTACCCTAGACTACAGAGCGCTGTGAACTATAATCTGAGCTAACCTAGACTACAGAGCGCTGTGAACTATAATCTGACCTACCCTAGACTACAGAGCGCTGTGAACTATAATCTGAGCTACTCTAGACTACAGAGCGCTGTGAACTATAATCTGAGCTAACCTAGACTACAGAGCGCTGTGAACTATAATCTGACCTACCCTAGACTACAGAGCGCTGTGAACTGTAATCTGAGCTACTCTAGACTACAGAGCGCTGTGAACTATAATCTGAGCTAACCTAGACTACAGAGCGCTGTGAACTATAATCTGAGCTACCCTGGACTACAGAGCGCTGTGAACTATAATCTGAGCTACCCTAGACTACAGAGCGCTGTGAACTATAATCTGAGCTCCCCTAGACTACAGAGCGCTGTGAACTATAATCTGAGCTACCCTAGCCTGCAGAGCGCTGTGAACTATAATCTGAGCTCCCCTAGACTACAGAGCGCTGTGATCTATAATCTGAGCTCCCCTAGACTACAGAGTGCTATGATCAATAATCTGAACTAGACTACAGAGCGCTGAAAAATATAAGCTGAGCTCCCCTAGACTACAGAGCGCTGTGAACTATAAACTGAACTACCCTAGACTACAGAGCGCTGTGAACTATAATCTGAGCTACCCTAGCCTGCAGAGCGCTGTGAACTATAATCTGAGCTACCCTAGACTACAGAGCGCTGTGAAATATAATCGGAGCTCCCCTAGACTACAGAGCGCTGTGAACTATAATATGAGCTACCCTAGACTACAGAGCGCTGTGATCTATAATCTGAGCTCCCCTAGACTACAGAGCGCTGTGAACTATAATATGAGCTACCCTAGACTACAGAGCGCTGTGATCTATAATCTGAGCTCCCCTAGACTACAGAGCGCTGTGAAATATAATCTGAGCTACCCTAGACTACAGAGCGCTGTAAACTATAATCGGAGCTCCCCTAGACTACAGAGCGCTGTGAAATATAATCTGAGCTCCCCTAGACTACAGAGCGCTGTGAAATATTATCCGAGCTCCCCTAGACTACAGAGCGCTGTGAACTATAATCTGAGCTACCCTAGACTACAGAGCGCTGTGAACTATAATCTGACCTACACTAGACTACAGAGCGCTGTGAACTGTAATCTGAGCTACCCTAGACTACAGAGCGCTGTGAACTATAATCTGAGCTCCCCTAGACTACAGAGCGCTGTGAACTATAATCTGAGCTACCCTAGACTACAGAGCGCTGTGAACTATAATCTGAGCTACCCTAGACTACAGAGCGCTGTGAACTATAATCTGAGCTCCCCTAGACTACAGAGCGCTGTGAACTATAATCTGAGCTACCCTAGCCTGTAGAGCGCTGTGAACTATAATCTGAGCTACCCTAGACTACAGAGCGCTGTGAACTATAATCTGAGCTCCCCTAGACTACAGAGCGCTGTGAACTATAATCTGAGCTACCCTAGCCTGCAGAGCGCTGTGAACTATAATCTGAGCTCCCCTAGACTACAGAGCGCTGTGATCTATAATCTGAGCTCCCCTAGACTACAGAGCGCTGTGCACTATAATCTGAGCTACCCTAGCCTGCAGAGCGCTGTGATCTATAATCTGAGCGACCCTTGACTACAGAGTGCTGTGAACTATAATCTGAGCTACCCTAGACTACAGAGCGCTGTGAAATATAAACTGAGCTACCCTAGACCACAGAGCGCTGTGAACTATAATCTGAGCTACCCTAGACTACAGAGAGCTGTGAACTATAATCTGAGCTACCCTAGACTACAGAGCGCTGTGAAATATAATCTGAGCTCCCCTAGACTACAGAGCGCTGTGAACTATAATCTGAGCTACCCTAGCCTGCAGAGTGCTGTGATCTATAATCTGAACTAGACTACAGAGCGCTGTAAACTATAATCTGAGCTCCCCTAGACTACAGAGCGCTGTGAAATATAATCTGAGCTACCCTAGACTACAGAGCGCTCTGAAATATAATCGGAGCTCCCCTAGACTACAGAGCGCTGTGAACTATAATATGAGCTACCCTAGACTACAGAGCGCTGTGATCTATAATCTGAGCTCCCCTAGACTACAGAGCGCTGTGAAATATAATCTGAGCTCCCCTAGACTACAAGCGCTGTGAACTTTAATCTGAGCTACCCTAGACTACAGAGCGCTGTAAACTATAATCTGAGCTACCCTAGACTACAGAGCGCTGTAAACTATAATCGGAGCTCCCCTAGACTACAGAGCGCTGTGAAATATAATCTGAGCTCCCCTAGACTACAGAGCGCTGTGAAATATTATCCGAGCTCCCCTAGACTACAGAGCGCTGTGAACTATAATCTGAGCTACCCTAGACTACAGAGCGCTGTGAACTATAATCTGACCTACACTAGACTACAGAGCGCTGTGAACTGTAATCTGAGCTACCCTAGACTACAGAGCGCTGTGAACTATAATCTGAGCTCCCCTAGACTACAGAGCGCTGTGAACTATAATCTGAGCTACCCTAGACTACAGAGCGCTGTGAACTATAATCTGAGCTACCCTAGACTACAGAGCGCTGTGAACTATAATCTGAGCTCCCCTAGACTACAGAGCGCTGTGAACTATAATATGAGCTACCCTAGCCTGCAGAGCGCTGTGAACTATAATCTGAGCTCCCCTAGACTACAGAGCGCTGTGATCTATAATCTGAGCTCCCCTAGACTACAGAGCGCTGTGAACTATAATCTGAGCTACCCGAGCCTGCAGAGCGCTGTGATCTATAATCTGAGCGACCCTTGACTACAGAGTGCTGTGAACTATAATCTGAGCTACCCTAGACTACAGAGCGCTGTGAACTATAAACTGAGCTACCCTAGACTACAGAGCGCTGTGAACTATAATCTGAGCTACCCTAGACTACAGAGAGCTGTGAACTATAATCTGAGCTACCCTAGACTACAGAGCGCTGTGAAATATAATCTGAGCTCCCATAGACTACAGAGCGCTGTGAACTATAATCTGAGCTACCCTAGCCTGCAGAGTGCTGTGATCTATAATCTGAACTAGACTACAGAGCGCTGTAAACTATAATCTGAGCTCCCCTAGACTACAGAGCGCTGTGAAATATAATCTGAGCTACCCTAGACTACAGAGCGCTGTGAACTATAATCTGAGCTTCCCTAGACTACAGAGCGCTGTGATCTATAATCTGAACTAGACTACAGAGCGCTGTGAACTATAATCTGAGCTCCCCTAGACTACAGAGCGCTGTGAACTATAATCTGAGCTACCCTAGCCTGCAGAGTGCTGTGAACTATAATCTGAGCTCCCCTAGACTACAGAGCGCTGTGAACTATAATCTGAGCTACCCTAGACTACAGAGCGCTGTGAACTATAATCTGAGCTACCCTAGACTACAGAGCGCTGTGAACTCTAATCTGATCTACCCTAGCCCGCAGAGCGCTGTGATCTATAAACTGAGCTACCCTAGACTGCAGAGCGCTGTGATCTATAATCTGAGCTACCCTAGACTGCAGAGCGCTGTGATCTATAATCTGAACTAGACTACAGAGCGCTGTGAAATATAATCTGAGCTACCCTAGACTACAGAGCGCTGTGAACTATAATCTGAGCTACCCTAGACTACAGAGCGCTGTCATCTATAATCTGAACTAGACAACAGAGCGCTGTAAACTATAATCTGAGCTCCCCTAGACTACAGAGCGCTGTAAAATATAATCTGAGCTCCCCGAGACTACAGAGCGCTGTGAACTATAATCTGAGCTACTCTAGACTACAGAGCGCTGTGAACTATAATCTGAGCTACCCTAGACTACAGAGCGCTGTGAACTATAAACTGAACTACCCTAGACTACAGAGCACTGTGAACTATATTCTGAGCTACCCTAGACTACAGAGCGCTGTGAACTATAATCTGAGCTACCCTAGCCTGCAGAGCACTGTGAACTATATTCTGAGCTCCCCTAGACTACAGAGCGCTGTGAAATATAATCGGAGCTCCCCTAGACTACAGAGCGCTGTGAACTATAATATGAGCTCCCCTAGACTACAGAGCGCTGTGAAATATAATCTGAGCTCCCCTAGACTACAGAGCGCTGTGAACTTTAATCTGAGCTACCCTAGACTACAGAGCGCTGTAAACTATAATCTGAGCTACCCTAGACTACAGAGCGCTGTAAACTATAATCGGAGCTCCCCTAGACTACAGAGCGCTGTGAAATATAATCTGAGCTCCCCTAGACTACAGAGCGCTGTGAAATATTATCCGAGCTCCCCTAGACTACAGAGCGCTGTGAACTATAATCTGAGCTAACCTAGAATACAGAGCGCTGTGAACTATAATCTGAGCTCCCCTAGACTACAGAGCGCTGTGAACTATAATCTGAGCTACCCTAGACTACAGAGCGCTGTGAACTATAATCTGAGCTCCCCTAGACTACAGAGCGCTGTGAACTATAATCTGAGCTACCCTAGCCTGCAGAGCGCTGTGAACTATAATCTGAGCTCCCCTAGACTACAGAGCGCTGTAAACTATAATCTGAGCTACCCTAGACTACAGAGCGCTGTAAACTATAATCGGAGCTCCCCTAGACTACAGAGCGCTGTGAACTTTAATCTGAGCTACCCTAGACTACAGAGCGCTGTGAACTATAATCGGAGCTCCCCTAGACTACAGAGCGCTGTGAACTATAATCTGAGCTCCCCTAGACTACAGAGCGCTGTGAACTATAATCTGAGCTACCCTAGACTACAGAGCGCTGTGAACTTTAATCTGAGCTACCCTAGACTACAGAGCGCTGTAAACTATAATCTGAGCTACCCTAGACTACAGAGCGCTGTAAACTATAATCGGAGCTCCCCTAGACTACAGAGCGCTGTGAAATATAATCTGAGCTCCCCTAGACTACAGAGCGCTGTGAACTATAATCTGAGCTACACTAGACTACAGAGCGCTGTGAACTGTAATCTGAGCTACTCTAGACTACAGAGCGCTGTGAACTGTAATCTGAGCTACTCTAGACTACAGAGCGCTGTGAACTATAATCTGAGCTCCCCTAGACTACAGAGCGCTGTGAACTATAATCTGAGCTCCCCTAGACTACAGAGCGCTGTGATCTATAATCTGAACTAGACTACAGAGCGCTGTGAACTATAATCTGAGCTCCACTAGACTACAGAGCGCTGTGAAATATAATCTGAGATACCCTAGACTACAGAGCGCTGTGAACTATAATCTGAGCTCCCCTAGACTACAGAGCGCTGTGAACTATAATCTGAGCTACCCTAGACTACAAGGCGCTGTGAACTATAATCTGAGCTACCCTAGACTACAGAGCGCTGTGAACTATAATCTGAGCTACCCTAGCCTGCAGAGCGCTGTGAACTATAATCTGAGCTCCCCTAGACTACAGAGCGCTGTGATCTATAATCTGAGCTCCCCTAGACTACAGAGCGCTGTGAACTATAATCTGAGCTACCCTAGACTACAGAGCGCTGTGAACTATAATCTGAGCTACCCTAGCCTGCAGAGCGCTGTGATCTATAATCTGAGCGACCCTTGACTACAGAGCGCTGTGAACTATAATCTGAGCTACCCTAGACTACAGAGCGCTGTGAACTATAATCTGAGCTACCCTAGACTACAGAGCGCTGTGAAATATAATCTGAGCTCCCCTAGACTACAGAGCGCTGTGAACTATAATCTGAGCTACCCTAGCCTGCAGAGTGCTGTGATCTATAATCTGAACTAGACTACAGAGCGCTGTAAACTATAATCTGAGCTCCCCTAGACTACAGAGCGCTGTGAAATATAATCTGAGCTACCCTAGACTACAGAGCGCTGTGAACTATAATCTGAGCTACCCTAGACTACAGAGCGCTGTGATCTATAATCTGAACTAGACTACAGAGCGCTGTGAACTATAATCTGAGATACCCTAGACTACAGAGCGCTGTGAACTATAATCTGAGCTCCCCTAGACTACAGAGCGCTGTGAACTATAATCTGAGCTACTCTAGACTACAGAGCGCTGTGAACTATAATCTGAGCTACCCTAGCCTGCAGAGTGCTGTGAACTATAATCTGAGCTCCCCTAGACTACAGAGCGCTGTGAACTATAATCTGAGCTACCCTAGACTACAGAGCGCTGTGAACTATAATCTGAGCTACCCTAGACTACAGAGCGCTGTGAACTATAATCTGAGCTACGCTAGCCTGCAGAGCGCTGTGATCTATAAACTGAGCTACCCTAGACTGCAGAGCGCTGTGATCTATAATCTGAGCTACCCTAGACTGCAGAGCGCTGTGATCTATAATCTGAACTAGACTACAGAGCGCTGTGAAATATAATCTGAGCTACCCTAGACTACAGAGCGCTGTGAACTATAATCTGAGCTACCCTAGACTACAGAGCGCTGTGATCTATAATCTGAGCTAGACAACAGAGCGCTTTAAACTATAATCTGAGCTACCCTAGACTACAGAGCGCTGTAAAATATAATCTGAGCTCCCCGAGACTACAGAGCGCTGGGAACTATAATCTGAGCTACCCTAGCCTGCAGAGCGCTGTGAACTATAATCTGAGCTACCCTAGACTACAGAGCGCTGTGAACTATAATCTGAGCTACTCTAGACTACAGAGCGCTGTGAACTATAATCTGAGCTACCCTAGACTACAGAGCGCTGTGAACTATAAACTGAACTACCCTAGACTACAGAGCGCTGTGAACTATAATCTGAGCTACCCTAGCCTGCAGAGCGCTGTGAACTATAATCTGAGCTCCCCTAGACTACAGAGCGCTGTGAAATATAATCGGAGCTCCCCTAGACTACAGAGCGCTGTGAACTATAATATGAGCTACCCTAGACTACAGAGCGCTGTGATCTATAATCTGAGCTCCCCTAGACTACAGAGCGCTGTGAAATATAATCTGAGCTCCCCTAGACTACAGAGCCCTGTAAACTATAATCGGAGCTCCCCTATACTACAGAGCGCTGTGAACTATAATCTGAGCTACCCTAGACTACAGAGCGCTGTGAACTATAATCTGACCTACACTAGACTACAGAGCGCTGTGAACTGTAATCTGAGCTACCCTAGACTACAGAGCGCTGTGAACTATAATCTGACCTACTCTAGACTACAGAGCGCTGTGAACTTTAATCTGAGCTACCCTAGACTACAGAGCGCTGTGAACTATAATCTGAGCTACCCTAGACTACAGAGCGCTGTGAACTATAATCTGAGCTCCCCTAGACTACAGAGCGCTGTGAACTATAATCTGAGCTACCCTAGCCTGCAGAGCGCTGTGAACTATAATCTGAGCTCCCCTAGACTACAGAGCGCTGTGAACTATAATCTGAGCTACCCTAGAGTACAGAGCGCTGTGAAGTATAATCTGAGCTACCCTAGACTTCAGAGCGCTGTGATCTATAATATGAACTAGACTACAGAGCGCTGTGAACTATAATCTGAGCTCCCCTAGACTACAGAGCGCTGTGAAATATAATCTGAGATACCCTAGACTACAGAACGCTGTGAACTATAATCTGAGCTCCCCTAGACTACAGAGCGCTGTGAACTATAATCTGAGCTACTCTAGACTACAGAGCGCTGTGAACTATAATCTGAGCTGCCCTAGCCTGCAGAGTGCTGTGAACTATAATCTTAGCTCCCCTAGACTACAGAGCGCTGTGAACTATAATCTGAGCTACCCTAGACTACAGAGCGCTGTGAACTATAATCTGAGCTACCCTAGCCTGCAGAGCGCTGTGATCTATAAACTGAGCTACCCTAGACTGCAGAGCGCTGTGATCTATAATCTGAGCTACCCTAGACTGCAGAGCGCTGTGATCTATAATCTGAACTAGACTACAGAGCGCTGTGAAATATAATCTGAGCTACCCTAGACTACAGAGCGCTGTGAACTATAATCTGAGCTACCCTAGACTACAGAGCGCTGTCATCTATAATCTGAACTAGACCACAGAGCGCTGTAAACTATAATCTGAGCTCACCTAGACTACAGAGCGCTGTAAAATATAATCTGAGCTCCCCGAGACTACAGAGCGCTGTGAACTATAATCTGAGCTACTCTAGACTACAGAGCGCTGTGAAGTATAATCTGAGCTACCCTAGACTACAGAGCGCTGTGAACTATAAACTGAACTACCCTAGACTACAGAGCACTGTGAACTATATTCTGAGCTACCCTAGACTACAGAGCGCTGTGAACTATAATCTGAGGTACCCTAGCCTGCAGAGCGCTGTGAACTATAATCTGAGCTCCCCTAGACTACAGAGCGCTGTGAAATATAATCGGAGCTCCCCTAGACTACAGAGCGCTGTGAACTATAATCTGAGCTACTCTAGACTACAGAGCGCTGTGAACTATAATCTGAGCTACCCTAGACTACAGAGCGCTGTGAACTATAAACTGAACTACCCTAGACTACAGAGCGCTGTGAACTATAATCTGAGCTACCCTAGCCTGCAGAGCGCTGTGAACTATAATCTGAGCTCCCCTAGACTACAGAGCGCTGTGAAATATAATCGGAGCTCCCCTAGACTACAGAGCGCTGTGAACTATAATATGAGCTACCCTAGACTACAGAGCGCTGTGATCTATAATCTGAGCTCCCCTAGACTACAGAGCGCTGTGAAATATAATCTGAGCTCCCCTAGACTACAGAGCCCTGTAAACTATAATCGGAGCTCCCCTAGACTACAGAGCGCTGTGAACTATAATCTGAGCTACCCTAGACTACAGAGCGCTGTGAACTATAATCTGAGCTACCCTAGACTACAGAGCGCTGTGAACTATAATCTGAGCTCCCCTAGACTACAGAGCGCTGTGAACTATAATCTGAGCTACCCTAGCCTGCAGAGCGCTGTGATCTATAAACTGAGCTACCCTAGACTGCAGAGCGCTGTGATCTATAATCTGAACTAGACTACAGAGCGCTGTGAAATATAACCGGAGCTACCCTAGACTACAGAGCGCTGTGAAATATAATCTGAGCTCCCCTAGACTACAGAGCGCTGTGAACTTTAATCTGAGCTACCCTAGACTACAGAGCACTGTAAACTATAATCTGAGCTACCCTAGACTACAGAGCGCTGTAAACTATAATCGGAGCTCCCCTAGACTACAGAGCGCTGTGAAATATAATCTGAGCTCCGCTAGACTACAGAGCGCTGTGAAATATTATCCGAGCTCCCCTAGACTACAGAGCACTGTGAACTATAATCTGAGCTAACCTAGACTACAGAGCGCTGTGAACTATAATCTGAGCTCCCCTAGACTACAGAGCGCTGTGAACTATAATCTGAGCTACCCTAGACTACAGAGCGCTGTGAACTATAATCTGAGCTCCCCTAGACTACAGAGCGCTGTGAACTATAATCTGAGCTACCCTAGCCTGCAGAGCGCTGTGAACTATAATCTGAGCTCCCCTAGACTACCGAGCGCTGTAAACTATAATCTGAGCTACCCTAGACTACAGAGCGCTGTAAACTATAATCGGAGCTCCCCTAGACTACAGAGCGCTGTGAAATATAATCTGAGCTCCCCTAGACTATAGAGCGCTGTGAAATATTATCCGAGCTCCCCTAGACTGCAGAGCGCTGTGAACTATAATCTGAGCTACCCTAGCCTGCAGAGCGCTGTGAACTATAATCTGAGCTCCCCTAGACTACAGAGCGCTGTGAACTATAATCTGAGCTCCCCTAGACTACAGAGCGCTGTGAACTATAACCTGAGCTACCCTAGACTGCAGAGCGCTGTGAACTATAATCTGAGCTACCCTAGAGTACAGAGTGCTGTGAACTGTAATCTGAGCTACCCTAGACTGCAGAGCGCTGTGAACTATAATCTGAGCTACCCTAGAGTACAGTGCGCTGTGAACTGTAATCTGAGCTCCCCGAGACTACAGAGCGCTGGGAACTATAATCTGAGCTACCCTAGCCTGCAGAGCGCTGTGAACTATAATCTGAGCTACCCTAGACTACAGAGCGCTGTGACCTATAATCTGAGCTACCCTAGACTACAGAGCGCTGTGAAATATAATCTGAGCTCCCCTAGACTACAGAGCGCTGTGAACTATAATCTGAGCTACCCTAGCCTGCAGAGTGCTGTGATCTATAATCTGAACTAGACTACAGAGCGCTGTAAACTATAATCTGAGCTCCCCTAGACTACAGAGCGCTGTGAAATATAATCTGAGCTACCCTAGACTACAGAGCGCTGTGAACTATAATCTGAGTTACCCTAGACTACAGAGCGCTGTGATATATAATCTGAACTAGACTACAGAGCGCTGTGAACTATGATCTGAGCTCCCCTAGACTACAGAGCGCTGTGAAATATAATCTGAGATACCCTAGACTACAGAGCGCTGTGAACTATAATCTGAGCTCCCCTAGACTACAGAGCGCTGTGAACTATAATCTGAGCTACTCTAGACTACAGAGCGCTGTGAACTATAATCTGAGCTGCCCTAGCCTGCAGAGTGCTGTGAACTATAATCTTAGCTCCCCTAGACTACAGAGCGCTGTGAACTATAATCTGAGCTACCCTAGACTACAGAGCGCTGTGAACTATAATCTGAGCTACCCTAGCCTGCAGAGCGCTGTGATCTATAAACTGAGCTACCCTAGACTGCAGAGCGCTGTGAACTATAATCTGAGCTCCCCTAGACTACAGAGCGCTGTGAACTATAATCTGAGCTACCCTAGACTACAGAGCGCTGTGAACTATAATCTGAGCTCCCCTAGACTACAGAGCGCTGTGAACTATAATCTGAGCTACCCTAGCCTGCAGAGCGCTGTGAACTATAATCTGAGCTCCCCTAGACTACCGAGCGCTGTAAACTATAATCTGAGCTACCCTAGACTACAGAGCGCTGTAAACTATAATCGGAGCTCCCCTAGACTACAGAGCGCTGTGAAATATAATCTGAGCTCCCCTAGACTATAGAGCGCTGTGAAATATTATCCGAGCTCCCCTAGACTGCAGAGCGCTGTGAACTATAATCTGAGCTACCCTAGCCTGCAGAGCGCTGTGAACTATAATCTGAGCTCCCCTAGACTACAGAGCGCTGTGAACTATAATCTGAGCTCCCCTAGACTACAGAGCGCTGTGAACTATAACCTGAGCTACCCTAGACTGCAGAGCGCTGTGAACTATAATCTGAGCTACCCTAGAGTACAGAGTGCTGTGAACTGTAATCTGAGCTACCCTAGACTGCAGAGCGCTGTGAACTATAATCTGAGCTACCCTAGAGTACAGTGCGCTGTGAACTGTAATCTGAGCTCCCCGAGACTACAGAGCGCTGGGAACTATAATCTGAGCTACCCTAGCCTGCAGAGCGCTGTGAACTATAATCTGAGCTACCCTAGACTACAGAGCGCTGTGACCTATAATCTGAGCTACCCTAGACTACAGAGCGCTGTGAAATATAATCTGAGCTCCCCTAGACTACAGAGCGCTGTGAACTATAATCTGAGCTACCCTAGCCTGCAGAGTGCTGTGATCTATAATCTGAACTAGACTACAGAGCGCTGTAAACTATAATCTGAGCTCCCCTAGACTACAGAGCGCTGTGAAATATAATCTGAGCTACCCTAGACTACAGAGCGCTGTGAACTATAATCTGAGTTACCCTAGACTACAGAGCGCTGTGATATATAATCTGAACTAGACTACAGAGCGCTGTGAACTATGATCTGAGCTCCCCTAGACTACAGAGCGCTGTGAAATATAATCTGAGATACCCTAGACTACAGAGCGCTGTGAACTATAATCTGAGCTCCCCTAGACTACAGAGCGCTGTGAACTATAATCTGAGCTACTCTAGACTACAGAGCGCTGTGAACTATAATCTGAGCTGCCCTAGCCTGCAGAGTGCTGTGAACTATAATCTTAGCTCCCCTAGACTACAGAGCGCTGTGAACTATAATCTGAGCTACCCTAGACTACAGAGCGCTGTGAACTATAATCTGAGCTACCCTAGCCTGCAGAGCGCTGTGATCTATAAACTGAGCTACCCTAGACTGCAGAGCGCTGTGATCTATAATCTGAGCTACCCTAGACTGCAGAGCGCTGTGATCTATAATCTGAACTAGACTACAGAGCGCTGTGAAATATAATCTGAGCTACCCTAGACTACAGAGCGCTGTGAACTATAATCTGAGCTACCCTAGACTACAGAGCGCTGTCATCTATAATCTGAACTAGACCACAGAGCGCTGTAAACTATAATCTGAGCTCACCTAGACTACAGAGCGCTGTAAAATATAATCTGAGCTCCCCGAGACTACAGAGCGCTGTGAACTATAATCTGAGCTACTCTAGACTACAGAGCGCTGTGAAGTATAATCTGAGCTACCCTAGACTACAGAGCGCTGTGAACTATAAACTGAACTACCCTAGACTACAGAGCACTGTGAACTATATTCTGAGCTACCCTAGACTACAGAGCGCTGTGAACTATAATCTGAGGTACCCTAGCCTGCAGAGCGCTGTGAACTATAATCTGAGCTCCCCTAGACTACAGAGCGCTGTGAAATATAATCGGAGCTCCCCTAGACTACAGAGCGCTGTGAACTATAATATGAGCTCCCCTAGACTACAGAGCGCTGTAAAATATAATCTGAGCTCCCCTAGACTACAGAGCGCTGTGAACTTTAATCTGAGCTACCCTAGACTACAGAGCGCTGTAAACTATAATCTGAGCTACCCTAGACTACAGTGCGCTGTAAACTATAATCGGAGCTCCCCTAGACTACAGAGCGCTGTGAAATATAATCTGAGCTCCCCTAGACAACAGAGCGCTGTGAAATATTATCCGAGCTCCCCTAGACTACAGAGCGCTGTGAACTATAATCTGAGCTACCCTAGCCTGCAGAGCGCTGTGAACTATAATCTGAGCTACCCTAGACTACAGAGCGCTGTGAACTATAATCTGAGCTCCCCTAGACTACAGAGCGCTGTGAACTATAACCCGAGCTACCCTAGACTGCAGAGCGCTGTGAACTATAATCTGAGCTACCCTACACTACAGAGCGCTGTGAACTATAATCTGAGCTACCCTAGACTGCAGAGCGCTGTGAACTATAATCTGAGCTACCCTAGAGTACAGAGCCCTGTGAACTGTAATCTGAGCTACCCTAGAATACAGAGCGCTGTGAACTATAATCTGAGCTACCCTAGACTACCGAGCGCTGTGAACTATAAACTGAACTACCCTAGACTACAGAGCACTGTGAATTATATTCTGAGCTACCCTAGACTACAGAGCGCTGTGAAATATAATCTGAGCTACCCTAGACTACAGTGCGCTGTGAACTATAATCTGAGCTCCCCTAGACTACAGAGCGCTGTGAACTATAATCTGAGCTACCCTAGACTACAGAGCGCTGTGAACTATAATCTGAGCTACCCTAGCCTGCAGTGTGCTGTGATCTATAATCTGAACTAGACTACAGAGCGCTGTGAACTATAATCTGAGCTACCCTAGCCTGCAGAGTGCTGTGATCTATAATCTGAACTAGACTACAGAGCGCTGTAAACTATAATCTGAGCTCCCCTAGACTACAGAGCGCTGTGAAATATAATCTGAGATACCCTAGACTACAGAGCGCTGTGAACTATAATCTGAGCTCCCCTAGACTACAGAGCGCTGTGAACTATAATCTGAGCTACTCTAGACTACAGAGCGCTGTGAACTATAATCTGAGCTACCCTAGCCTGCAGAGTGCTGTGAACTATAATTTGAGCTCCCCTAGACTACAGAGGGCTGTGAACTATAATCTGAGCTACCCTAGACTACAGAGCGCTGTGAACTATAATCTGAGCTACCCTAGCCTGCAGAGCGCTGTGATCTATAAACTGAGCTACCCTAGACTGCAGAGCGCTGTGATCTATAATCTGAACTAGACTACAGAGCGCTGTGAAATATAACCGGAGCTACCCTAGACTACAGATCGCTGTGAAATATAATCTGAGCTCCCCTAGACTACAGAGCGCTGTGAACTTTAATCTGAGCTACCCTAGACTACAGAGCACTGTAAACTATAATCTGAGCTACCCTAGACTACAGAGCGCTGTAAACTATAATCGGAGCTCCCCTAGACTACAGAGCGCTGTGAAATATAATCTGAGCTCCGCTAGACTACAGAGCGCTGTGAAATATTATCCGAGCTCCCCTAGACTACAGAGCACTGTGAACTATAATCTGAGCTAACCTAGACTACAGAGCGCTGTGAACTATAATCTGAGCTCCCCTAGACTACAGAGCGCTGTGAACTATAATCTGAGCTACCCTAGACTACAGAGCGCTGTGAACTATAATCTGAGCTCCCCTAGACTACAGAGCGCTGTGAACTATAATCTGAGCTACCCTAGCCTGCAGAGCGC
Organism: Hypanus sabinus; assembly: GCF_030144855.1. Classification (NCBI taxonomy): domain Eukaryota; kingdom Metazoa; phylum Chordata; class Chondrichthyes; order Myliobatiformes; family Dasyatidae; genus Hypanus; species Hypanus sabinus. Next base: position 87,325 of record NW_026781467.1, on the reverse strand, counting down.
TGTGAACTATAATCTGAGCTCCCCTAGACTACCGAGCGCTGTAAACTATAATCTGAGCTACCCTAGACTACAGAGCGCTGTAAACTATAATCGGAGCTCCCCTAGACTACAGAGCGCTGTGAAATATAATCTGAGCTCCCCTAGACTATAGAGCGCTGTGAAATATTATCCGAGCTCCCCTAGACTGCAGAGCGCTGTGAACTATAATCTGAGCTACCCTAGCCTGCAGAGCGCTGTGAACTATAATCTGAGCTCCCCTAGACTACAGAGCGCTGTGAACTATAATCTGAGCTCCCCTAGACTACAGAGCGCTGTGAACTATAACCTGAGCTACCCTAGACTGCAGAGCGCTGTGAACTATAATCTGAGCTACCCTAGAGTACAGAGCGCTGTGAACTGTAATCTGAGCTACCCTAGACTGCAGAGCGCTGTGAACTATAATCTGAGCTACCCTAGAGTACAGTGCGCTGTGAACTGTAATCTGAGCTACCCTAGAATACAGAGCGCTGTGAACTATAATCTGAGATACCCTAGACTACAGAGCGCTGTGAACTATAAACTGAACTACCCTAGACTACAGAGCACTGTGAACTATATTCTGAGCTACCCTAGACTACAGAGCGCTGTGAAATATAATCTGAGCTACCCTAGACTACAGTGCGCTGTGAACTATAATCTGAGCTCCCCTAGACTACAGAGCGCTGTGAACTATAATCTGAGCTACCCTAGACTACAGAGCGCTGTGAACTATAATCTGAGCTACCCTAGACTACAGAGCGCTGTGAACTATAATCTGAGCTAACCTAGACTACAGAGCGCTGTGAACTATAATCTGACCTACCCTAGACTACAGAGCGCTGTGAACTGTAATCTGAGCTACTCTAGACTACAGAGCGCTGTGAACTATAATCTGAGCTAACCTAGACTACAGAGCGCTGTGAACTATAATCTGAGCTACCCTAGACTACAGAGCGCTGTGAACTATAATCTGAGCTCCCCTAGACTACAGAGCACTGTGATCTATAATCTGAGCTCCCCTAGACTACAGAGCGCTATGATCTATAATCTGAACTAGACTACAGAGCGCTGTAAAACTATAAGCTGATCTCCCCTAGACTACAGAGCGCTGTGAACTATAAACTGAACTACCCTAGACTACAGAGCGCTGTGAACTATAATCTGAGCTACCCTAGCCTGCAGAGCGCTGTGAACTATAATCTGAGCTCCCCTAGACTACAGAGCGCTGTGAAATATAATCGGAGCTCCCCTAGACTACAGAGCGCTGTGAACTATAATATGAGCTACCCTAGACTACAGAGCGCTGTGATCTATAATCTGAGCTCCCCTAGACTACAGAGCGCTGTGAAATATAATCTGAGCTCCCCTAGACTACAGAGCGCTGTGAACTTTAATCTGAGCTACCCTAGACTACAGAGCGCTGTAAACTATAATCTGAGCTACCCTAGACTACAGAGCGCTGTAAACTATAATCGGAGCTCCCCTAGACTACAGAGCGCTGTGAAATATAATCTGAGCTCCCCTAGACTACAGAGCGCTGTGAACTATAATCTGAGCTACCCTAGACTACAGAGCGCTGTGAACTTTAATCTGAGCTACCCTAGACTACAGAGCACTGTAAACTATAATCTGAGCTACCCTAGTCTACAGGTCGCTGTAAACTATAATCGGAGCTCCCCTAGACTACAGAGCGCTGTGAAATATAATCTGAGCTCCCCTAGACTACAGAGCGCTGTGAAATATTATCCGAGCTCCCCTAGACTACAGAGCACTGTGAACTATAATCTGAGCTAACCTAGACTACAGAGCGCTGTGAACTATAATCTGAGCTCCCCTAGACTACAGAGCGCTGTGAACTATAATCTGAGCTACCCTAGACTACAGAGCGCTGTGAACTATAATCTGAGCTCCCCTAGACTACAGAGCGATGTGAACTATAATCTGAGCTACCCTAGCCTGCAGAGCGCTGTGAACTATAATCTGAGCTCCCCTAGACTACCGAGCGCTGTAAATTATAATCTGAGCTACCCTAGACTACAGAGCGCTGTAAACTATAATCGGAGCTCCCCTAGACTACAGAGCGCTGTGAAATATAATCTGAGCTCCCCTAGACTACAGAGCGCTGTGAAATATTATCCGAGCTCCCCTAGACTGCAGAGCGCTGTGAACTATAATCTGAGCTACCCTAGCCTGCAGAGCGCTGTGAACTATAATCTGAGCTCCCCTAGACTACAGAGCGCGGTGAACTATAATCTGAGCTCCCCTAGACTACAGAGCGCTGTGAACTATAACCTGAGCTACCCTAGACTGCAGAGCGCTGTGAACTATAATCTGAGCTACCCTAGAGTACAGAGCGCTGTGAAACTGTAATCTGAGCTACCCTAGACTGCAGAGCGCTGTGAACTATAATCTGAGCTACCCTAGAGTACAGTGCGCTGTGAACTGTAATCTGAGCTACCCTAGAATACAGAGCGCTGTGAACTATAATCTGAGCTACCCTAGACTACAGAGCGCTGTGAACTATAAACTGAACTACCCTAGACTACAGAGCACTGTGAACTATATTCTGAGCTACCCTAGACTACAGAGCGCTGTGAAATATAATCTGAGCTACCCTAGACTACAGTGCGCTGTGAACTATAATCTGAGCTCCCCTAGACTACAGAGCGCTGTGAACTATAATCTGAGCTACCCTAGACTACAGAGCGCTGTGAACTATAATCTGAGCTACCCTAGACTACAGAGCGCTGTGAACTATAATCTGAGGTAACCTAGACTACAGAGCGCTGTGAACTATAATCTGACCTACCCTAGACTACAGAGCGCTGTGAACTGTAATCTGAGCTACTCTAGACTACAGAGCGCTGTGAACTATAATCTGTGCTAACCTAGACTACAGAGCGCTGTGAACTATAATCTGAGCTACCCTAGACTACAGAGCGCTGTGAACTATAATCTGAGCTCCCCTAGACTACAGAGCGCTGTGATCTATAATCTGAGCTCCCCTAGACTACAGAGCGCTATGATCTAAAATCTGAACTAGACTACAGAGCGCTGTAAACTATAAGCTGAGCTCCCCTAGACTACAGAGCGCTGTGAACTATAAACTGAACTACCCTAGACTACAGAGCGCTGTGAACTATAATCTGAGCTACCCTAGCCTGCAGAACGCTGTGAACTATAATCTGAGCTCCCCTAGACTACAGAGCGCTGTGAAATATAATCGGAGCTCCCCTAGACTACAGAGCGCTGTGAAATATAATCGGAGCTCCCCTAGACTACCGAGCGCTGTGAACTATAATCTGAGCTACCCTAGACTACAGAGCGCTGTGAACTATAATCTGACCTACACTAGACTACAGAGCGCTGTGAACTGTAATCTGAGCTACCCTAGACTACAGAGCGCTGTGAACTATAATCTGAGCTCCCCTAGACTACAGAGCGCTGTGAACTATAATCTGAGCTACCCTAGACTACAGAGCGCTGTGAACTATAATCTGAGCTACCCTAGACTACAGAGCGCTGTGAACTATAATCTGAGCTCCCCTAGACTACAGAGCGCTGTGATCTATAATCTGAGCTCCCCTAGACCACAGAGCGCTGTGAACTATAATCTGAGCTACCCTAGCCTGCAGAGCGCTGTGATCTATAATCTGAGCGACCCTTGACTACAGAGTGCTGTGAACTATAATCTGAGCTACCCTAGACTACAGAGCGCTGTGAACTATAATCTGAGCTACCCTAGACTACAGAGAGCTGTGAACTATAATCTGAGCTACCCTAGACTACAGAGCGCTGTGAAATATAATCTGAGCTCCCCTAGACTACAGAGCGCTGTGAACTATAATCTGAGCTACCCTAGCCTGCAGAGTGCTGTGATCTATAATCTGAACTAGACTACAGAGCGCTGTAAACTATAATCTGAGCTCCCCTAGACTACAGAGCGCTGTGAAATATAATCTGAGCTACCCTAGACTACAGAGCGCTGTGATCTATAATCTGAGCTCCCCTAGACCACAGTGAACTATAATCTGAGCTACCCTAGCCTGCAGAGCGCTGTGATCTATAATCTGAGCGACCCTTGACTACAGAGTGCTGTGAACTATAATCTGAGCTACCCTAGAATACAGAGCTCTGTGAAATATAATCTGAGCTCCCCTAGACTACAGAGCGCTGTGAAATATTATCCGAGCTCCCCTAGACTACAGAGCACTGTGAACTATAATCTGAGCTAACCTAGACTACAGAGCGCTGTGAACTATAATCTGAGCTCCCCTAGACTACAGAGCGCTGTGAACTATAATCTGAGCTACCCTAGACTACAGAGCGCTGTGAACTATAATCTGAGCTCCCCTAGACTACAGAGCGATGTGAACTATAATCTGAGCTACCCTAGCCTGCAGAGCGCTGTGAACTATAATCTGAGCTCCCCTAGACTACCGAGCGCTGTAAATTATAATCTGAGCTACCCTAGACTACAGAGCGCTGTAAACTATAATCGGAGCTCCCCTAGACTACAGAGCGCTGTGAAATATAATCTGAGCTCCCCTAGACTACAGAGCGCTGTGAAATATTATCCGAGCTCCCTAGACTGCAGAGCGCTGTGAACTATAATCTGAGCTACCCTAGCCTGCAGAGCGCTGTGAACTATAATCTGAGCTCCCCTAGACTACAGAGCGCTGTGAACTATAATCTGAGCTCCCCTAGACTACAGAGCGCTGTGAACTATAACCTGAGCTACCCTAGACTGCAGAGCGCTGTGAACTATAATCTGAGCTACCCTAGAGTACAGAGCGCTGTGAACTGTAATCTGAGCTACCCTAGACTGCAGAGCGCTGTGAACTATAATCTGAGCTACCCTAGAGTACAGTGCGCTGTGAACTGTAATCTGAGCTACCCTAGAATACAGAGCGCTGTGAACTATAATCTGAGCTACCCTAGACTACAGAGCGCTGTGAACTATAAACTGAACTACCCTAGACTACAGAGCACTGTGAACTATATTCTGAGCTACCCTAGACTACAGAGCGCTGTGAAATATAATCTGAGCTACCCTAGACTACAGTGCGCTGTGAACTATAATCTGAGCTCCCCTAGACTACAGAGCGCTGTGAACTATAATCTGAGCTACCCTAGACTACAGAGCGCTGTGAACTATAATCTGAGCTACCCTAGACTACAGAGCGCTGTGAACTATAATCTGAGCTAACCTAGACTACAGAGCGCTGTGAACTATAATCTGACCTACCCTAGACTACAGAGCGCTGTGAACTGTAATCTGAGCTACTCTAGACTACAGAGCGCTGTGAACTATAATCTGTGCTAACCTAGACTACAGAGCGCTGTGAACTATAATCTGAGCTACCCTAGACTACAGAGCGCTGTGAACTATAATCTGAGCTCCCCTAGACTACAGAGCGCTGTGATCTATAATCTGAGCTCCCCTAGACTACAGAGCGCTATGATCTATAATCTGAACTAGACTACAGAGCGCTGTAAACTATAAGCTGAGCTCCCCTAGACTACAGAGCGCTGTGAACTATAAACTGAACTACCCTAGACTACAGAGCGCTGTGAACTATAATCTGAGCTACCCTAGCCTGCAGAGCGCTGTGAACTATAATCTGAGCTCCCCTAGACTACAGAGCGCTGTGAAATATAATCGGAGCTCCCCTAGACTACAGAGCGCTGTGAACTATAATCTGACCTACACTAGGACTACAGAGCGCTGTGAACTGTAATCTGAGCTACCCTAGACTACAGAGCGCTGTGAAAAATAATCTGAGCTCCCCTAGACTACAGAGCGCTGTGAACTATAATCTGAGCTACCCTAGACTACAGAGCGCTGTGAACTATAATCTGAGCTACCCTAGACTACAGAGCGCTGTGAACTATAATCTGAGCTCCCCTAGACTACAGAGCGCTGTGATCTATAATCTGAGCTCCCCTAGACCACAGAGCGCTGTGAACTATAATCTGAGCTACCCTAGCCTGCAGAGCGCTGTGATCTATAATCTGAGCGACCCTTGACTACAGAGTGCTGTGAACTATAATCTGAGCTACCCTTGACTACAGAGCGCTGTGAACTATAATCTGAGCTACCCTAGACTACAGAGAGCTGTGAACTATAATCTGAGCTCCCCTAGACTACAGAGCGCTGTGAACTATAATCTGAGCTACCCTAGCCTGCAGAGTGCTGTGATCTATAATCTGAACTAGACTACAGAGCGCTGTAAACTATAATCTGAGCTCCCCTAGACTACAGAGCGCTGTGAAATATAATCTGAGCTACCCTAGACTACAGAGCGCTGTGAACTATAATCTGAGCTACCCTAGACTACAGAGCGCTGTGATCTATAATCTGAACTAGACTACAGAGCGCTGTGAACTATAATCTGAGCTCCACTAGACTACAGAGCGCTGTGAAATATAATCTGAGATACCCTAGACTACAGAGCGCTGTGAACTATGATCTGAGCTCCCCTAGACTACAGAGCGCTGTGAACTATAATCTGAGCTACTCTAGACTACAGAGCGCTGTGAACTATAATCTGAGCTACCCTAGCCTGCAGAGTGCTGTGAACTATAATCTGAGCTCCCCTAGACTACAGAGGGCTGTGAACTATAATCTGAGCTACCCTAGACTACAGAGCGCTGTGAACTATAATCTGAGCTACCCTAGACTACAGAGCGCTGTGAACTATAATCTGATCTACCCTAGCCTGCAGAGCTCTGTGATCTATAAACTGAGCTACCCTAGACTGCAGAGCGCTGTGATCTATAATCTGAGCTACCCTAGACTGCAGAGCGCTGTGATCTATATTCTGAACTAGACTACTGAGCGCTGTGAAATATAATCTGAGCTACCCTAGACTACAGAGCGCTGTGAACTATAATCTGAGCTACCCTAGACTACAGAGCGCTGTCATCTATAATCTGAACTAGACAACAGAGCGCTGTAAACTATAATCTGAGCTCCCCTAGACTACAGAGCGCTGTAAAATATAATCTGAGCTCCCCGAGACTACAGAGCGCTGTGAACTATAAACTGAACTACCCTAGACTACAGAGCACTGTGAACTATATACTGAGCTACCCTAGACTACAGAGCGCTGTGAACTATAATCTGAGCTACCCTAGCCTGCAGAGCACTGTGAACTATAATCTGAGCTCCCCTAGACTACAGAGCGCTGTGAAATATAATCGGAGCTCCCCTAGACTACAGAGCGCTGTGAACTATAATATGAGCTCCCCTAGACTACAGAGCGCTGTGAAATATAATCTGAGCTCCCTAGACTACAGAGCGCTGTGAACTTTAATCTGAGCTACCCTAGACTACAGAGCGCTGTAAACTATAATCTGAGCTACCCTAGACTACAGAGCGCTGTAAACTATAATCGGAGCTCCCCTAGACTACAGAGCGCTGTGAAATATAATCTGAGCTCCCCTAGACTACAGAGCGCTGTGAAATATTATCCGAGCTCCCCTAGACTACAGAGCGCTGTGAACTATAATCTGAGCTAACCTAGACTACAGAGCGCTGTGAACTATAATCTGAGATACCCTAGACTACAGAGCGCTGTGAACTATGATCTGAGCTCCCTAGACTACAGAGCGCTGTGAACTATAATCTGAGCTACTCTAGACTACAGAGCGCTGTGAACTATAATCTGAGCTACCCTAGCCTGCAGAGTGCTGTGAACTATAATCTGAGCTCCCTAGACTACAGAGGGCTGTGAACTATAATCTGAGCTACCCTAGACTACAGAGCGCTGTGAACTATAATCTGAGCTACCCTAGACTACAGAGCGCTGTGAACTATAATCTGATCTACCCTAGCCTGCAGAGCGCTGTGATCTATAAACTGAGCTACCCTAGACTGCAGAGCGCTGTGATCTATAATCTGAGCTACCCTAGACTGCAGAGCGCTGTGATCTATAATCTGAACTAGACTACAGAGCGCTGTGAAATATAATCTGAGCTACCCTAGACTACAGAGCGCTGTGAACTATAATCTGAGCTACCCTAGACTACAGAGCGCTGTCATCTATAATCTGAACTAGACAACAGAGCGCTGTAAACTATAATCTGAGCTCCCCTAGACTACCGAGCGCTGTAAAATATAATCTGAGCTCCCGAGACTACAGAGCGCTGTGAACTATAATCTGAGCTACTCTAGACTACAGAGCGCTGTGAACTATAATCTGAGCTACCCTAGACTACAGAGCGCTGTGAACTATAAACTGAACTACCCTAGACTACAGAGCACTGTGAACTATATACTGAGCTACCCTAGACTACAGAGCGCTGTGAACTATAATCTGAGCTACCCTAGCCTGCAGAGCACTGTGAACTATAATCTGAGCTCCCCTAGACTACAGAGCGCTGTGAACTATAATATGAGCTCCCCTAGACTACAGAGCGCTGTGAAATATAATCTGAGCTCCCCTAGACTACAGAGCGCTGTGAACTTTAATCTGAGCTACCCTAGACTACAGAGCGCTGTAAACTATAATCTGAGCTACCCTAGACTACAGAGCGCTGTAAACTATAATCGGAGCTCCCCTAGACTACAGAGCGCTGTGAAATATAATCTGAGCTCCCCTAGACTACAGAGCGCTGTGAAATATTATCCGAGCTCCCCTAGACTACAGAGCGCTGTGAACTATAATCTGAGCTAACCTAGACTACAGAGCGCTGTGAACTATAATCTGAGCTCCCCTAGACTACAGAGCGCTGTGAACTATAATCTGAGCTACCCTAGACTACAGAGCGCTGTGAACTATAATCTGAGCTCCCCTAGACTACAGAGCGCTGTGAACTATAATCTGAGCTACCCTAGCCTGCAGAGCGCTGTGAACTATAATCTGAGCTCCCCTAGACTACCGAGCGCTGTAAACTATAATCTGAGCCACCCTAGACTACAGAGCGCTGTAAACTATAATCGGAGCTCCCCTAGACTACAGAGCGCTGTGAAATATAATCTGAGCTCCCCTAGACTACAGAGCGCTGTGAAATATTATCCGAGCTCCCCTAGACTGCAGAGCGCTGTGAACTATAATCTCAGCTACCCTAGCCTGCAGAGCGCTGTGAACTATAATCTGAGCTCCCCTAGACTACAGAGCGCTGTGAACTATAATCTGAGCTCCCTAGACTACAGAGCGCTGTGAACTATAACCTGAGCTACCCTAGACTGCAGAGCGCTGTGAACTATAATCTGAGCTACCCTAGAGTACAGAGCGCTGTGAACTGTAATCTGAGCTACCCTAGACTGCAGAGCGCTGTGAACTATAATCTGAGCTACCCTAGAGTACAGTGCGCTGTGAACTGTAATCTGAGCTACCCTAGAATACAGAGCGCTGTGAACTATAATCTGAGCTACCCTAGACTACAGAGCGCTGTGAACTATAAACTGAACTACCCTAGACTACAGAGCAGTGTGAACTATATTCTGAGCTACCCTAGTCTACAGAGCGCTGTGAAATATAATCTGAGCTACTCTAGACTACAGTGCGCTGTGAACTATAATCTGAGCTCCCCTAGACTACAGAGCGCTGTAAACTATAATCTGAGCTACCCTAGACTACAGAGCGCTGTGAACTATAATCTGAGCTACCCTAGACTACAGAGCGCTGTGAACTATAATCTGAGCTACCCTAGACTACAGAGCGCTGTGAAATATAATCTGAGCTCCCCTAGACTACAGAGCGCTGTGAACTATAATCTGAGCTACCCTAGCCTGCAGAGTGCTGTGATCTATAATCTGAACTAGACTACAGAGCGCTGTAAACTATAATCTGAGCTCCCCTAGACTACAGAGCGCTGTGAAATATAATCTGAGCTACCCTAGAGTACAGAGCGCTGTGAACTATAATCTGAGCTCCCCTAGACTACAGAGCGCTGTGAAATATAATCTGAGCTACACTAGAGTACAGAGCGCTGTGAACTATAATCTGAGCTACTCTAGACTACAGAGCGCTGTGAAATATAATCTGAGATACCCTAGACTACAGAGCGCTGTGATCTATAAACTGAGCTACCCTAGACTGCAGAGCGCTGTGATCTATAATCTGAGCTACCCTAGACTGCAGAGCGCTGTGATCTATAATCTGAACTAGACAACAGAGCGCTGTAAACTATAATCTGAGCTCCCCTAGACTACAGAGCGCTGTAAAATATAATCTGAGCTCCCAGAGACTACAGAGCGCTGTGAACTATAATCTGAGCTACCCTAGCCTGCAGAGCGCTGTGAACTATAATCTGAGCTACCCTAGACTACAGAGCGCTGTGAACTATAATCTGAGCTACTCTAGACTACAGAGCGCTGTGAACTATAATCTGAGCTACCCTAGACTACAGAGCGCTGTGAACTATAAACTGAACTACCCTAGACTACAGAGCGCTGTGATCTATAATCTGAACTAGACTACTGAGCGCTGTAAACTATAATCTGAGCTCCCCTAGACTACAGAGCGCTGTAAAATATAATCTGAGCTCCCAGAGACTACAGAGCGCTGTGAACTATAATCTGAGCTACCCTAGCCTGCAGAGCGCTGTGAACTATAATCTGAGCTACCCTAGACTACAGAGCGCTGTGAACTATAATCTGAGCTACTCTAGACTACAGAGCGCTGTGAACTATAATCTGAGCTACCCTAGACTACAGAGCGCTGTGAACTATAAACTGAACTACCCTAGACTACAGAGCACTGTGAACTATATTCTGAGCTACCCTAGACTACAGAGCGCTGTGAACTATAATCTGAGCTACCCTAGCCTGCAGAGCGCTGTGAACTATAATCTGAGCTCCCCTAGACTACAGAGCGCTGTGAAATATAATCGGAGCTCCCCTAGACTACAGAGGGCTGTGAAATATAATATGAGCTACCCTAGACTACAGAGCGCTGTGATCTATAATCTGAGCTCCCCTAGACTACAGAGCGCTGTGAAATATAATCTGAGCTCCCCTAGACTACAGAGCGCTGTGAACTTTAATCTGAGCTACCCTAGACTACAGAGCGCTGTGAACTTTAATCTGAGCTACCCTAGACTACAGAGCGCTGTAAACTATAATCTGAGCTACCCTAGACTACAGAGCGCTGTAAACTATAATTGGATCTCCCCTAGACTACAGAGCGCTGTGAAATATAATCTGAGCTCCCCTAGACTACAGAGCGCTGTGAAATATTATCCGAGCTCCCCTAGACTACAGAGCGCTGTGAACTATAATCTGAGCTAACCTAGACTACAGCGCGCTATGAACTATAATCTGAGCTACCCTAGACTACAGAGCGCTGTGAACTATAATCTGAGCTAACCTAGACTACAGAGCGCTGTGAACTATAATCTGACCTACACTATACTACAGAGCGCTGTGAACTGTAATCTGAGCTAACCTAGACTACAGAGCGCTGTGAACTATAATCTGTCCTACCCTAGACTACAGAGCGCTGTGAACTATAATCTGAGCTACTCTAGACTACAGAGCGCTGTGAACTATAATCTGAGCTAACCTAGACTACAGAGCGCTGTGAACTATAATCTGACCTACCCTAGACTACAGAGCGCTGTGAACTATAATTTGAGTTACCCTAGATTACAGAGCGCTGTGAACTATAATCGGAGCTCCCCTAGACTACAGAGCGCTGTGAACTATAATCTGAGCTACCCTAGACTACAGAGCGCTGTGAACTATAATCTGAGCTCCCCTAGACTACAGAGCGCTGTGAACTATAATCTGAGCTACCCTAGCCTGCAGAGCGCTGTGAACTATAATCTGAGCTCCCCTAGACTACAGAGCGCTGTGATCTATAATCTGAGCTCCCCTAGACTACAGAGCGCTATGATCTATAATCTGAACTAGACTACAGAGCGCTGTAAACTATAAGCTGAGCTCCCCTAGACTACAGAGCGCTGTGAACTATAAACTGAACTACCCTAGACTACAGAGCGCTGTGAACTATAATCTGAGCTACCCTAGCCTGCAGAGCGCTGTGAACTATAATCTGAGCTCCCCTAGACTACAGAGCGCTGTGAAATATAATCGGAGCTCCCCTAGACTACAGAGCGCTGTGAACTATAATATGAGCTACCCTAGACTACAGAGCGCTGTGATCTATAATCTGAGCTCCCTAGACTACAGAGCGCTGTGAAATATAATCTGAGCTCCCCTAGACTACAGAGCGCTGTGAACTTTAATCTGAGCTGCCCTAGACTACAGAGCGCTGTAAACTATAATCTGAGCTACCCTAGACTACAGAGCGCTGTAAACTATAATCGGAGCTCCCCTAGACTACAGAGCGCTGTGAAATATAATCTGAGCTCCCCTAGACTACAGAGCGCTGTGAAATATTATCCGAACTCCCCTAGACTACAGAGCGCTGTGAACTATAATCTGAGCTACCCTAGACTACAGAGCGCTGTGAACTATAATCTGACCTATACTAGACTACAGAGCGCTGTGAACTGTAATCTGAGCTACCCTAGACTACAGAGCGCTGTGAACTATAATCTGAGCTCCCCTAGACTACAGAGCGCTGTGAACTATAATCTGAGCTACCCTAGACTACAGAGCGCTGTGAACTATAATCTGAGCTACCCTAGACTACAGAGCGCTGTGAACTATAATCTGAGCTCCCCTAGACTACAGAGCGCTGTGAACTATAATCTGAGCTACCCTAGCCTGCAGAGCGCTGTGAACTATAATCTGAGCTCCCCTAGACTACAGAGCGCTGTGATCTACAATCTGAGCTCCCCTAGACTACAGAGCGCTGTGAACTATAATCTGAGCTACCCTAGCCTGCAGAGCGCTGTGATCTATAATCTGAGCGACCCTTGACTACAGAGTGCTGTGAACTATAATCTGAGCTACCCTAGACTACAGAGCGCTGTGAACTATAAACTGAGCTACCCTAGACTACAGAGCGCTGTGAACTATAATCTGAGCTACCCTAGACTACAGAGAGCTGTGAACTATAATCTGAGCTACCCTAGACTACAGAGCGCTGTGAAATATAATCTGAGCTCCCCTAGACTACAGAGCGCTGTGAACTATAATCTGAGCTACCCTAGCCTGCAGAGTGCTGTGATCTATAATCTGAACTAGACTACAGAGCGCTGTAAACTATCTGAGCTCCCCTAGACTACAGAGCGCTGTGAAATATAATCTGAGCTACCCCAGACTACAGAGCGCTGTGAACTATAATCTGAGCTACCCTAGACTACAGAGCGCTGTGATCTATAATCTGAACTAGACTACAGAGCGCTGTGAACTATAATCTGAGCTCCCCTAGACTACAGAGCGCTGTGAAATATAATCTGAGATACCCTAGACTACAGAGCGCTGTGAACTATAATCTGAGCTCCCCTAGACTACAGAGCGCTGTGAACTATAATCTGAGCTACTCTAGACTACAGAGCGCTGTGAACTATAATCTGAGCTACCCTAGCCTGCAGAGTGCTGTGAACTATAATCTGAGCTCCCCTAGACTACAGAGCGCTGTGAACTATAATCTGAGCTACCCTAGACTACAGAGCGCTGTGAACTATAATCTGAGCTACCCTAGACTACAGAGCGCTGTGAACTATAATCTGATCTACCCTAGCCAGCAGAGCGCTGTGATCTATAAACTGATCTACCCTAGACTGCAGAGCGCTGTGATCTATAATCTGAGCTACCCTAGCCTGCAGAGCGCTGTGAACTATAATCTGAGCTCCCCTAGACTACAGAGCGCTGTGATCTATAATCTGAGCTCCCCTAGACTACAGAGCGCTGTGATCTATAATCTGAACTAGACTACAGAGCGCTGTGAAATATAATCTGAGCTACCCTAGACTACAGAGCGCTGTGAACTATAATCGGAGCTCCCCTAGACTACAGAGCGCTGTGAACTATAATCTGAGCTACCCTAGACTACAGAGCGCTGTGAACTATAATCTGAGCTCCCCTAGACTACAGAGCGCTGTGAACTATAATCTGAGCTACCCTAGCCTGCAGAGCGCTGTGAACTATAATCTGAGCTCCCCTAGACTACAGAGCGCTGTGATCTATAATCTGAGCTCCCCTAGACTACAGAGCGCTATGATCTATAATCTGAACTAGACTACAGAGCGCTGTAAACTATAAGCTGAGCTCCCCTAGACTACAGAGCGCTGTGAACTATAAACTGAACTACCCTAGACTACAGAGCGCTGTGAACTATAATCTGAGCTACCCTAGCCTGCAGAGCGCTGTGAACTATAATCTGAGCTCCCCTAGACTACAGAGCGCTGTGAAATATAATCGGAGCTCCCCTAGACTACAGAGCGCTGTGAACTATAATATGAGCTACCCTAGACTACAGAGCGCTGTGATCTATAATCTGAGCTCCCCTAGACTACAGAGCGCTGTGAAATATAATCTGAGCTCCCCTAGACTACAGAGCGCTGTGAACTTTAATCTGAGCTACCCTAGACTACAGAGCGCTGTAAACTATAATCTGAGCTACCCTAGACTACAGAGCGCTGTAAACTATAATCGGAGCTCCCCTAGACTACAGAGCGCTGTGAAATATAATCTGAGCTCCCCTAGACTACAGAGCGCTGTGAAATATTATCCGAACTCCCCTAGACTACAGAGCGCTGTGAACTATAATCTGAGCTACCCTAGACTACAGAGCGCTGTGAACTATAATCTGACCTATACTAGACTACAGAGCGCTGTGAACTGTAATCTGAGCTACCCTAGACTACAGAGCGCTGTGAACTATAATCTGAGCTCCCCTAGACTACAGAGCGCTGTGAACTATAATCTGAGCTACCCTAGACTACAGAGCGCTGTGAACTATAATCTGAGCTACCCTAGACTACAGAGCGCTGTGAACTATAATCTGAGCTCCCCTAGACTACAGAGCGCTGTGAACTATAATCTGAGCTACCCTAGCCTGCAGAGCGCTGTGAACTATAATCTGAGCTCCCCTAGACTACAGAGCGCTGTGATCTACAATCTGAGCTCCCCTAGACTACAGAGCGCTGTGAACTATAATCTGAGCTACCCTAGCCTGCAGAGCGCTGTGATCTATAATCTGAGCGACCCTTGACTACAGAGTGCTGTGAACTATAATCTGAGCTACCCTAGACTACAGAGCGCTGTGAACTATAAACTGAGCTACCCTAGACTACAGAGCGCTGTGAACTATAATCTGAGCTACCCTAGACTACAGAGAGCTGTGAACTATAATCTGAGCTACCCTAGACTACAGAGCGCTGTGAAATATAATCTGAGCTCCCCTAGACTACAGAGCGCTGTGAACTATAATCTGAGCTACCCTAGCCTGCAGAGTGCTGTGATCTATAATCTGAACTAGACTACAGAGCGCTGTAAACTATCTGAGCTCCCCTAGACTACAGAGCGCTGTGAAATATAATCTGAGCTACCCTAGACTACAGAGCGCTGTGAACTATAATCTGAGCTACCCTAGACTACAGAGCGCTGTGATCTATAATCTGAACTAGACTACAGAGCGCTGTGAACTATAATCTGAGCTCCCCTAGACTACAGAGCGCTGTGAAATATAATCTGAGATACCCTAGACTACAGAGCGCTGTGAACTATAATCTGAGCTCCCCTAGACTACAGAGCGCTGTGAACTATAATCTGAGCTACTCTAGACTACAGAGCGCTGTGAACTATAATCTGAGCTACCCTAGCCTGCAGAGTGCTGTGAACTATAATCTGAGCTCCCCTAGACTACAGAGCGCTGTGAACTATAATCTGAGCTACCCTAGACTACAGAGCGCTGTGAACTATAATCTGAGCTACCCTAGACTACAGAGCGCTGTGATCTATAATCTGATCTACCCTAGCCTGCAGAGCGCTGTGATCTATAAACTGATCTACCCTAGACTGCAGAGCGCTGTGATCTATAATCTGAGCTACCCTAGACTGCAGAGCGCTGTGATCTATAATCTGAACTAGACTACAGAGCGCTGTGAAATATAATCTGAGCTACCCTAGACTACAGAGCGCTGTGAACTATAATCTGAGCTACCCTAGACTACAGAGCGCTGTCATCTATAATCTGAACTAGACAACAGAGCGCTGTAAACTATAATCTGAGCTCCCCTAGACTACAGAGCGCTGTAAAATATAATCTGAGCTCCCCGAGACTACAGAGCGCTGTGAACTATAATCTGAGCTACTCTAGACTACAGAGCGCTGTGAACTATAATCAGAGCTACCCTAGACTACAGAGCGCTGTGAACTATAAACTGAACTACCCTAGACTACAGAGCACTGTGAACTATATTCTGAGCTACCCTAGACTACAGAGCGCTGTGAACTATAATCTGAGCTACCCTAGACTACAGAGCGCTGTGATCTATAATCTGAACTAGACTACAGAGCGCTGTGAACTATAATCTGAGCTCCCCTAGACTACAGAGCACAGTGAAATATAATCTGAGATACCCTAGACTACAGAGCGCTGTGAACTATAATCTGAGCTCCCCTAGACTACAGAGCGCTGTGAACTATAATCTGAGCTACTCTAGACTACAGAGCGCTGTGAACTATAATCTGAGCTACCCTAGCCTGCAGAGTGCTGTGAACTATAATCTGAGCTCCCCTAGACTACAGAGCGCTGTGAACTATAATCTGAGCTACCCTAGACTACAGAGCGCTGTGAACTATAATCTGAGCTACCCTAGACTGCAGAGCGCTGTGAACTATAATCTGATCTACCCTAGCCTGCAGAGCGCTGTGATCTATAAACTGAGCTACCCTAGACTGCAGAGCGCTGTGATCTATAATCTGAGCTACCCTAGACTGCAGAGCGCTGTGATCTATAATCTGAACTAGACTACAGAGCGCTGTGAAATATAATCTGAGCTACCCTAGACTACAGAGCGCTGTGAACTATAATCTGAGCTACCCTAGACTACAGAGCGCTGTCATCTATAATCTGAACTAGACAACAGAGCGCTGTAAACTATAATCTGAGCTCCCCTAGACTACAGAGCGCTGTAAAATATAATCTGAGCTCCCCGAGACTACAGAGCGCTGTGAACTATAATCTGAGCTACTCTAGACTACAGAGCGCTGTGAACTATAATCTGAGCTACCCTAGACTACAGAGCGCTGTGAACTATAAACTGAACTACCCTAGACTACAGAGCACTGTGAACTATATTCTGAGCTACCCTAGACTACAGAGCGCTGTGAACTATAATCTGAGCTACCCTAGCCTGCAGAGCACTGTGAACTATAATCTGAGCTCCCCTAGACTACAGAGCGCTGTGAAATATAATCGGAGCTCCGCTAGACTACAGAGCGCTGTGAACTATAATATGAGCTCCCCTAGACTGCAGAGCGCTGTGAAATATAATCTGAGCTCCCCTAGACTACAGAGCGCTGTGAACTTTAATCTGAGCTACCCTAGACTACAGAGCGCTGTAAACTATAATCTGAGCTACCATAGACTACAGAGCGCTGTAAACTATAATCGGAGCTCCCCTAGACTGCAGAGCGCTGTGAAATATAATCTGAGCTCCCCTAGACTACAGAGCGCTGTGAAATATTATCCGAGCTCCCCTAGACTACAGAGCGCTGTGAACTATAATCTGAGCTAACCTAGACTACAGAGCGCTGCGAACTATAATCTGAGCTCCCCTAGACTACAGAGCGCTGTGAACTATAATCTGAGCTACCCTAGACTACAGAGCGCTGTGAACTATAATCTGAGCTCCCCTAGACTACAGAGCGCTGTGAACTATAATCTGAGCTACCCTAGCCTGCAGAGCGCTGTGAACTATAATCTGAGCTCCCCTAGACTACAGAGCGCTGTGATCTATAATCTGAGCTCCCCTAGACTACAGAGCGCTATGATCTATAATCTGAACTAGACTACAGAGCGCTGTAAACTATAAGCTGAGCTCCCCTAGACTACAGAGCGCTGTAAAATATAATCTGAGCTCCCCTAGACTACAGAGCGCTGTGAACTATAATCTGAGCTACCCTAGCCTGCAGAGCGCTGTGAACTATAATCTGAGCTACCCTAGACTACAGAGCGCTGTGAACTATAATCTGAGCTCCCCTAGACTACAGAGCGCTGTGAAATATAATCTGAGTTCCCTAGACTACAGAGCACTGTGAACTATAATCTGAGCTACCCTAGACTACAGAGCGCTGTGAACTATAACCTGAGCTACCCTAGACTGCAGAGCGCTGTGAACTATAATCTGAGCTACCCTAGAGTACAGAGCGCTGTGAACTGTAATCTGAGCTATCCTAGACTGCAGAGCGCTGTGAACTATAATCTGAGCTACCCTAGAGTACAGAGCGCTGTGAACTGTAATCTGAGCTACCCTAGAATACAGAGCGCTGTGAACTGTAATCTGAGCTACCCTAGACTACAGAGCGCTGTGAACTATAAACTGAACTACCCTAGACTACAGAGCACTGTGAACTATATTCTGAGCTACCCTAGACTACAGAGCGCTGTGAAATATAATCTGAGCTACCCTAGACTACAGTGCGCTGTGAACTATAATCTGAGCTCCCCTAGACTACAGAGCGCTGTGAACTATAATCTGAGCTACCCTAGACTACAGAGTGCTGTGAACTATAATCTGAGCTACCCTAGACTACAGAGTGCTGTGAACTATAATCTGAGCTACCCTAGACTACAGAGCGCTGTGAAATATAATCTGAGCTCCCCTAGACTACAGAGCGCTGTGAACTATAATCTGAGCTACCCTAGCCTGCAGAGTGCTGTGATCTATAATCTGAACTAGACTACAGAGCGCTGTAAACTATAATCTGAGCTCCCCTATACTACAGAGCGCTGTGAAATATAATCTGAGCTACCCTAGACTACAGAGCGCTGTGAACTATAATCTGAGCTACCCTAGACTTCAGAGCGCTGTGATCTATAATCTGAACTAGACCACAGAGCGCTGTGAACTATAATCTGAGCTCCCCTAGACTACAGAGCGCTGTGAAATATAATCTGAGATACCCTAGACTACAGAGCGCTGTGAACTATAATCTGAGCTCCCCTAGACTACAGAGCGCTGTGAACTATAATCTGAGCTACTCTAGACTACAGAGCGATGTGAACTATAATCTGAGCTACCCTAGCCTGCAGAGTGCTGTGAACTATAATTTGAGCTCCCCTAGACAACAGAGCGCTGTGAACTATAATCTGAGCTACCCCAGACTACAGAGCGCTGTGAACTATAATATGAGCTACCCTAGACTACAGAGCGCTGTGAACTATAATCTGAGCTACCCTAGCCTGCAGAGCTCTGTGATCTATAAACTGAGCTACCCTAGACTGCAGAAAGCTGTGATCTATAATCTGAGCTACCCTAGACTGCAGAGCGCTGTGATCTATAATCTGAACTAGACTACAGAGCGCTGTGAAATATAATCTGAGCTACCCTAGACTACAGAGCGCTGTGAACTATAATCTGAGCTACCCTAGACTACAGAGCGCTGTGATCTATAATCTGAACTAGACAACAGAGCGCTGTAAACTATAATCTGAGCTCCCCTAGACTACAGAGTGCTGTAAAATATAATCTGAGCTCCCAGAGACTACAGAGCGCTGTGAACTATAATCTGAGCTACCCTAGCCTGCAGAGCGCTGTGAACTATAATCTGAGCTACCCTAGACTACAGAGCTCTGTGAACTATAATCTGAGCTACTCTAGACTACAGAGCGCTGTGAACTATAATCTGAGCTACCCTAGACTACAGAGCGCTTTGAACTATAAACTGAACTACCCTAGACTACAGAGCACTGTGAACTATATTCTGAGCTACCCTAGACTACAGAGCGTTGAGAACTATAATCTGAGCGACCCTAGACTACAGAGCGCTGTGATCTATAATCTGAGCTACCCTAGACTGCAGAGCGCTGTGATCTATAATCTGAGCTACCCTAGACTGCAGAGCGGTGTGATCTATAATCTGAACTAGACTACAGAGCGCTGTGAAATATAATCTGAGCTACCCTAGACTACAGAGCGCTGTGATCTATAATCTGAGCTCCCCTCGACTACAGAGCGCTGTGAACTATAATCTGAGCTACCCTAGACTACAGAGCGCTGTGAACTATAATCTGAGCTCCCCTAGACTACAGAGCGCTGAGATCTATAATCTGAGCTACCCTAGCCTGCAGAGCGCTGTGATCTATAATCTGAACTAGACTACAGAGCGCTGTGAACTATAATCTGAGCTACCCTGGACTACAGACCGCTGAGATCTATAATCTGAACTAGACTACAGAACGCTGTGAAATATAATCTGAGCTCCCCTAGACTACAGAGCGCTGTGAACTATAATCTGAACTAGACTGCAGAGCGCTGTGAACTATAATCTGAACTAGACTACAGACCGCTGTGAACTATAATCTGAGCTACCCTAGACTACAGAGCGCAGTGAACTATAATCTGAACTAGACTACAGAGCGCTGTGAAATATAATCTGAGCTACCCTAGACTACAGAGCGCTGTGAACTATAATCTGAGCTACTCTAGACTACAGAGCGCTGTGATCTATAATCTGAGCTCCCCTAGACTACAGAGCGCTGTGATCTATAATCTGAGCTCCCCTAGACTACAGAGCGCTATGATCTATAATCTGAACTAGACTACAGAGCGCTGTAAACTATAAGCTGAGCTCCCCTAGACTACAGAGCGCTGTAAAATATAATCTGAGCTCCCCGAGACTACAGAGCGCTGTGAACTATAATCTGAGCTACTCTAGACTACAGAGCGCTGTGAACTATAATCTGAGCTACCCTAGACTACAGAGCGCTGTGAACTATAAACTGAACTACCCTAGACTACAGAGCACTGTGAACTATATTCTGAGCTACCCTAGACTACAGAGCGCTGTGAACTATAATCTGAGCTACCCTAGCCTGCAGAGCACTGCGAACTATAATCTGAGCTCCCCTAGACTACAGAGCGCTGTGAAATATAATCGGAGCTCCGCTAGACTACAGAGCGCTGTGAACTATAATATGAGCTCCCCTAGACTGCAGAGCGCTGTGAAATATAATCTGAGCTCCCCTAGACTACAGAGCGCTGTGAACTTTAATCTGAGCTACCCTAGACTACAGAGCGCTGTAAACTATAATCTGAGCTACCATAGACTACAGAGCGCTGTAAACTATAATCGGAGCTCCCCTAGACTGCAGAGCGCTGTGAAATATAATCTGAGCTCCCCTAGACTACAGAGCGCTGTGAAATATTATCCGAGCGCCCCTAGACTACAGAGCGCTGTGAACTATAATCTGAGCTAACCTAGACTACAGAGCGCTGTGAACTATAATCTGAGCTCCCCTAGACTACAGAGCGCTGTGAACTATAATCTGAGCTACCCTAGACTACAGAGCGCTGTGAACTATAATCTGAGCTCCCCTAGACTACAGAGCGCTGTGAACTATAATCTGAGCTACCCTAGCCTGCAGAGCGCTGTGAACTATAATCTGAGCTCCCCTAGACTACAGAGCGCTGTGATCTATAATCTGAGCTCCCCTAGACTACAGAGCGCTATGATCTATAATCTGAACTAGACTACAGAGCGCTGTAAACTATAAGCTGAGCTCCCCTAGACTACAGAGCGCTGTAAAATATAATCTGAGCTCCCCTAGACTACAGAGCGCTGTGAACTATAATCTGAGCTACCCTAGCCTGCAGAGCGCTGTGAACTATAATCTGAGCTACCCTAGACTACAGAGCGCTGTGAACTATAATCTGAGCTCCCCTAGACTACAGAGCGCTGTGAAATATAATCTGAGTTCCCTAGACTACAGAGCACTGTGAACTATAATCTGAGCTACCCTAGACTACAGAGCGCTGTGAACTATAACCTGAGCTACCCTAGACTGCAGAGCGCTGTGAACTATAATCTGAGCTACCCTAGAGTACAGAGCGCTGTGAACTGTAATCTGAGCTACCCTAGACTGCAGAGCGCTGTGAACTATAATCTGAGCTACCCTAGAGTACAGTGCGCTGTGAACTGTAATCTGAGCTACCCTAGAATACAGAGCGCTGTGAACTGTAATCTGAGCTACCCTAGACTACAGAGCGCTGTGAACTATAAACTGAACTACCCTAGACTACAGAGCACTGTGAACTATATTCTGAGCTACCCTAGACTACAGAGCGCTGTGAAATATAATCTGAGCTACCCTAGACTACAGTGCGCTGTGAACTATAATCTGAGCTCCCCTAGACTACAGAGCGCTGTGAACTATAATCTGAGCTACCCTAGACTACAGAGTGCTGTGAACTATAATCTGAGCTACCCTAGACTACAGAGTGCTGTGAACTATAATCTGAGCTACCCTAGACTACAGAGCGCTGTGAAATATAATCTGAGCTCCCCTAGACTACAGAGCGCTGTGAACTATAATCTGAGCTACCCTAGCCTGCAGAGTGCTGTGATCTATAATCTGAACTAGACTACAGAGCGCTGTAAACTATAATCTGAGCTCCCCTAGACTACAGAGCGCTGTGAAATATAATCTGAGCTACCCTAGACTACAGAGCGCTGTGAACTATAATCTGAGCTACCCTAGACTTCAGAGCGCTGTGATCTATAATCTGAACTAGACTACAGAGCGCTGTGAACTATAATCTGAGCTCCCCTAGACTACAGAGCGCTGTGAAATATAATCTGAGATACCCTAGACTACAGAGCGCTGTGAACTATAATCTGAGCTCCCCTAGACTACAGAGCGCTGTGAACTATAATCTGAGCTACTCTAGACTACAGAGCGATGTGAACTATAATCTGAGCTACCCTAGCCTGCAGAGTGCTGTGAACTATAATTTGAGCTCCCCTAGACAACAGAGCGCTGTGAACTATAATCTGAGCTACCCCAGACTACAGAGCGCTGTGAACTATAATATGAGCTACCCTAGACTACAGAGCGCTGTGAACTATAATCTGAGCTACCCTAGCCTGCAGAGCTCTGTGATCTATAAACTGAGCTACCCTAGACTGCAGAGCGCTGTGATCTATAATCTGAGCTACCCTAGACTGCAGAGCGCTGTGATCTATAATCTGAACTAGACTACAGAGCGCTGTGAAATATAATCTGAGCTACCCTAGACTACAGAGCGCTGTGAACTATAATCTGAGCTACCCTAGACTACAGAGCGCTGTGATCTATAATCTGAACTAGACAACAGAGCGCTGTAAACTATAATCTGAGCTCCCCTAGACTACAGAGTGCTGTAAAATATAATCTGAGCTCCCAGAGACTACAGAGCGCTGTGAACTATAATCTGAGCTACCCTAGCCTGCAGAGCGCTGTGAACTATAATCTGAGCTACCCTAGACTACAGAGCTCTGTGAACTATAATCTGAGCTACTCTAGACTACAGAGCGCTGTGAACTATAATCTGAGCTACCCTAGACTACAGAGCGCTGTGAACTATAAACTGAACTACCCTAGACTACAGAGCACTGTGAACTATATTCTGAGCTACCCTAGACTACAGAGCGTTGAGAACTATAATCTGAGCGACCCTAGACTACAGAGCACTGTGAACTATAATCTGAGCTACCCTAGACTACAGAGCGCTGTGAACTATAACCTGAGCTACCCTAGACTGCAGAGCGCTGTGAACTATAATCTGAGCTACCCTAGAGTACAGAGCGCTGTGAACTGTAATCTGAGCTACCCTAGACTGCAGAGCGCTGTGAACTATAATCTGAGCTACCCTAGAGTACAGTGCGCTGTGAACTGTAATCTGAGCTACCCTAGAATACAGAGCGCTGTGAACTGTAATCTGAGCTACCCTAGACTACAGAGCGCTGTGAACTATAAACTGAACTACCCTAGACTACAGAGCACTGTGAACTATATTCTGAGCTACCCTAGACTACAGAGCGCTGTGAAATATAATCTGAGCTACCCTAGACTACAGTGCGCTGTGAACTATAATCTGAGCTCCCCTAGACTACAGAGCGCTGTGAACTATAATCTGAGCTACCCTAGACTACAGAGTGCTGTGAACTATAATCTGAGCTACCCTAGACTACAGAGTGCTGTGAACTATAATCTGAGCTACCCTAGACTACAGAGCGCTGTGAAATATAATCTGAGCTCCCCTAGACTACAGAGCGCTGTGAACTATAATCTGAGCTACCCTAGCCTGCAGAGTGCTGTGATCTATAATCTGAACTAGACTACAGAGCGCTGTAAACTATAATCTGAGCTCCCCTAGACTACAGAGCGCTGTGAAATATAATCTGAGCTACCCTAGACTACAGAGCGCTGTGAACTATAATCTGAGCTACCCTAGACTTCAGAGCGCTGTGATCTATAATCTGAACTAGACTACAGAGCGCTGTGAACTATAATCTGAGCTCCCCTAGACTACAGAGCGCTGTGAAATATAATCTGAGATACCCTAGACTACAGAGCGCTGTGAACTATAATCTGAGCTCCCCTAGACTACAGAGCGCTGTGAACTATAATCTGAGCTACTCTAGACTACAGAGCGATGTGAACTATAATCTGAGCTACCCTAGCCTGCAGAGTGCTGTGAACTATAATTTGAGCTCCCCTAGACAACAGAGCGCTGTGAACTATAATCTGAGCTACCCCAGACTACAGAGCGCTGTGAACTATAATATGAGCTACCCTAGACTACAGAGCGCTGTGAACTATAATCTGAGCTACCCTAGCCTGCAGAGCTCTGTGATCTATAAACTGAGCTACCCTAGACTGCAGAAAGCTGTGATCTATAATCTGAGCTACCCTAGACTGCAGAGCGCTGTGATCTATAATCTGAACTAGACTACAGAGCGCTGTGAAATATAATCTGAGCTACCCTAGACTACAGAGCGCTGTGAACTATAATCTGAGCTACCCTAGACTACAGAGCGCTGTGATCTATAATCTGAACTAGACAACAGAGCGCTGTAAACTATAATCTGAGCTCCCCTAGACTACAGAGTGCTGTAAAATATAATCTGAGCTCCCAGAGACTACAGAGCGCTGTGAACTATAATCTGAGCTACCCTAGCCTGCAGAGCGCTGTGAACTATAATCTGAGCTACCCTAGACTACAGAGCTCTGTGAACTATAATCTGAGCTACTCTAGACTACAGAGCGCTGTGAACTATAATCTGAGCTACCCTAGACTACAGAGCGCTGTGAACTATAAACTGAACTACCCTAGACTACAGAGCACTGTGAACTATATTCTGAGCTACCCTAGACTACAGAGCGTTGAGAACTATAATCTGAGCGACCCTAGACTACAGAGCGCTGTGATCTATAATCTGAGCTACCCTAGACTGCAGAGCGCTGTGATCTATAATCTGAGCTACCCTAGACTGCAGAGCGGTGTGATCTATAATCTGAACTAGACTACAGAGCGCTGTGAAATATAATCTGAGCTACCCTAGACTACAGAGCGCTGTGATCTATAATCTGAGCTCCCCTCGACTACAGAGCGCTGTGAACTATAATCTGAGCTACCCTAGACTACAGAGCGCTGTGAACTATAATCTGAGCTCCCCTAGACTACAGAGCGCTGTGATCTCTAATCTGAGCTACCCTAGCCTGCAGAGCGCTGTGATCTATAATCTGAACTAGACTACAGAGCGCTGTGAACTATAATCTGAGCTACCCTGGACTACAGACCGCTGAGATCTATAATCTGAACTAGACTACAGAACGCTGTGAAATATAATCTGAGCTCCCCTAGACTACAGAGCGCTGTGAACTATAATCTGAACTAGACTGCAGAGCGCTGTGAACTATAATCTGAACTAGACTACAGACCGCTGTGAACTATAATCTGAGCTACCCTAGACTACAGAGCGCAGTGAACTATAATCTGAACTAGACTACAGAGCGCTGTGAAATATAATCTGAGCTACCCTAGACTACAGAGCGCTGTGAACTATAATCTGAGCTACTCTAGACTACAGAGCGCTGTGATCTATAATCTGAGCTCCCCTAGACTACAGAGCGCTGTGATCTATAATCTGAGCTCCCCTAGACTACAGAGCGCTATGATCTATAATCTGAACTAGACTACAGAGCGCTGTAAACTATAAGCTGAGCTCCCCTAGACTACAGAGCACTGTAAAATATAATCTGAGCTCCCCGAGACTACAGAGCGCTGTGAACTATAATCTGAGCTACTCTAGACTACAGAGCGCTGTGAACTATAATCTGAGCTACCCTAGACTACAGAGCGCTGTGAACTATAAACTGAACTACCCTAGACTACAGAGCACTGTGAACTATATTCTGAGCTACCCTAGACTACAGAGCGCTGTGAACTATAATCTGAGCTACCCTAGCCTGCAGAGCACTGTGAACTATAATCTGAGCTCCCCTAGACTACAGAGCGCTGTGAAATATAATCGGAGCTCCGCTAGACTACAGAGCGCTGTGAACTATAATATGAGCTCCCCTAGACTGCAGAGCGCTGTGAAATATAATCTGAGCTCCCCTAGACTACAGAGCGCTGTGAACTTTAATCTGAGCTACCCTAGACTACAGAGCGCTGTAAACTATAATCTGAGCTACCATAGACTACAGAGCGCTGTAAACTATAATCGGAGCTCCCCTAGACTGCAGAGCGCTGTGAAATATAATCTGAGCTCCCCTAGACTACAGAGCGCTGTGAAATATTATCCGAGCGCCCCTAGACTACAGAGCGCTGTGAACTATAATCTGAGCTAACCTAGACTACAGAGCGCTGTGAACTATAATCTGAGCTCCCCTAGACTACAGAGCGCTGTGAACTATAATCTGAGCTCCCCTAGACTACAGAGCGCTGTGAACTATAATCTGAGCTCCCCTAGACTACAGAGCGCTGTGATCTATAATCTGAGCTCCCCTAGACTACAGAGCGCTATGATCTATAATCTGAACTAGACTACAGAGCGCTGTAAACTATAAGCTGAGCTCCCCTAGACTACAGAGCGCTGTAAAATATAATCTGAGCTCCCCTAGACTACAGAGCGCTGTGAACTATAATCTGAGCTACCCTAGCCTGCAGAGCGCTGTGAACTATAATCTGAGCTACCCTAGACTACAGAGCGCTGTGAACTATAATCTGAGCTCCCCTAGACTACAGAGCGCTGTGAAATATAATCTGAGTTCCCTAGACTACAGAGCACTGTGAACTATAATCTGAGCTACCCTAGACTACAGAGCGCTGTGAACTATAACCTGAGCTACCCTAGACTGCAGAGCGCTGTGAACTATAATCTGAGCTACCCTAGAGTACAGAGCGCTGTGAACTGTAATCTGAGCTACCCTAGACTGCAGAGCGCTGTGAACTATAATCTGAGCTACCCTAGAGTACAGTGCGCTGTGAACTGTAATCTGAGCTACCCTAGAATACAGAGCGCTGTGAACTGTAATCTGAGCTACCCTAGACTACAGAGCGCTGTGAACTATAAACTGAACTACCCTAGACTACAGAGCACTGTGAACTATATTCTGAGCTACCCTAGACTACAGAGCGCTGTGAAATATAATCTGAGCTACCCTAGACTACAGTGCGCTGTGAACTATAATCTGAGCTCCCCTAGACTACAGAGCGCTGTGAACTATAATCTGAGCTACCCTAGACTACAGAGTGCTGTGAACTATAATCTGAGCTACCCTAGACTACAGAGTGCTGTGAACTATAATCTGAGCTACCCTAGACTACAGAGCGCTGTGAAATATAATCTGAGCTCCCCTAGACTACAGAGCGCTGTGAACTATAATCTGAGCTACCCTAGCCTGCAGAGTGCTGTGATCTATAATCTGAACTAGACTACAGAGCGCTGTAAACTATAATCTGAGCTCCCCTAGACTACAGAGCGCTGTGAAATATAATCTGAGCTACCCTAGACTACAGAGCGCTGTGAACTATAATCTGAGCTACCCTAGACTTCAGAGCGCTGTGATCTATAATCTGAACTAGACTACAGAGCGCTGTGAACTATAATCTGAGCTCCCCTAGACTACAGAGCGCTGTGAAATATAATCTGAGATACCCTAGACTACAGAGCGCTGTGAACTATAATCTGAGCTCCCCTAGACTACAGAGCGCTGTGAACTATAATCTGAGCTACTCTAGACTACAGAGCGATGTGAACTATAATCTGAGCTACCCTAGCCTGCAGAGTGCTGTGAACTATAATTTGAGCTCCCCTAGACAACAGAGCGCTGTGAACTATAATCTGAGCTACCCCAGACTACAGAGCGCTGTGAACTATAATATGAGCTACCCTAGACTACAGAGCGCTGTGAACTATAATCTGAGCTACCCTAGCCTGCAGAGCTCTGTGATCTATAAACTGAGCTACCCTAGACTGCAGAGCGCTGTGATCTATAATCTGAGCTACCCTAGACTGCAGAGCGCTGTGATCTATAATCTGAACTAGACTACAGAGCGCTGTGAAATATAATCTGAGCTACCCTAGACTACAGAGCGCTGTGAACTATAATCTGAGCTACCCTAGACTACAGAGCGCTGTGATCTATGATCTGAACTAGACAACAGAGCGCTGTAAACTATAATCTGAGCTCCCCTAGACTACAGAGTGCTGTAAAATATAATCTGAGCTCCCAGAGACTACAGAGCGCTGTGAACTATAATCTGAGCTACCCTAGCCTGCAGAGCGCTGTGAACTATAATCTGAGCTACCCTAGACTACAGAGCTCTGTGAACTATAATCTGAGCTACTCTGGACTACAGAGCGCTGTGAACTATAATCTGAGCTACCCTAGACTACAGAGCGCTGTGAACTATAAACTGAACTACCCTAGACTACAGAGCACTGTGAACTATATTCTGAGCTACCCTAGACTACAGAGCGTTGAGAACTATAATCTGAGCGACCCTAGACTACAAAGCGCTGTGATCTATAATCTGAGCTACCCTAGACTGCAGAGCGCTGTGATCTATAATCTGAGCTACCCTAGACTGCAGAGCGGTGTGATCTATAATCTGAACTAGACTACAGAGCGCTGTGATCTATAATCTGAGCTACACTAGACTACAGAGCGCTGTGAACTATAATCTGAGCTCCCCTAGACTACAGAGCGCTGTGATCTATAATCTGAGCTACCCTAGCCTGCAGAGCGCTGTGATCTATAATCTGAACTAGACTACAGAGCGCTGTGAACTATAATTTGAGCTACCCTGGACTACAGACCGCTGAGATCTATAATCTGAACTAGACTACAGAACGCTGTGAAATATAATCTGAGCTCCCCTAGACTACAGAGCGCTGTGAACTATAATCTGAACTAGACTGCAGAGCGCTGTGAACTATAATCTGAACTAGACTACAGACCGCTGTGAACTATAATCTGAGCTACCCTAGACTACAGAGCGCAGTGAACTATAATCTGAACTAGACTACAGAGCGCTGTGAAATATAATCTGAGCTACCCTAGACTACAGAGCGCTAACTATAATCTGAGCTACCCTAGCCTGCAGAGCTCTGTGAACTATAATCTGAGCTACCCTAGACTACAGAGCGCTAACTATAATCTGAGCTACTCTAGACTACAGAGCGCTGTGAACTATAATCTGAGCTACCCTAGACTACAGAGCGCTGTGAACTATAAACTGAACTACCCTAGACTACAGAGCACTGTGAACTATATTCTGAGCTACCCTAGACTACAGAGCGCTGTGAACTATAATCTGAGCTACCCTAGCCTGCAGAGCGCTGTGAACTATAATCTGAGCTCCCCTAGACTACAGTGCGCTGTGAAATATAATCGGAGCTCCCCTAGACTACAGAGCGCTGTGAACTATAATCTGAGCTACTCTAGACTACAGAGCGCTGTGAACTATAATCTGAGCTACCCTAGACTACAGAGCTCTGTGAACTATAAACTGAACTACCGTAGACTACAGAGCACTGTGAACTATATTCTGAGCTACCCTAGACTACAGAGCGCTGTGAACTATAATCTGAGCTACCCTAGCCTGCAGAGCGCTGTGAACTATAATCTGAGCTCCCCTAGACTACAGAGCGCTGTGAAATATAATCGGAGCTCCCCTAGACTACAGAGGGCTGTGAACTATAATATGAGCTACCCTTGACTACAGAGCGCTGTGATCTATAATCTGAGCTCCCCTAGACTACAGAGCGCTGTGAAATATAATCTGAGCTCCCCTAGACTACAGAGCGCTGTGAACTTTAATCTGAGCTACCCTAGAATACAGAGCGCTGTGAACTATAATCTGAGCTACCCTAGACTACAGAGCGCTGTGAACTATAAACTGAACTACCCTAGACTACAGAGCAATGTGAACTATATTCTGAGCTCCCCTAGACTACAGAGCGCTGTGAACTATAATCTGAGCTACCCTAGACTACAGAGCGCTGTGATCTATAATCTGAACTAGACTACAGAGCGCTGTAAACTATAATCTGAGCTCCCCTAGAATACAGAGCGCTGTGAACTATAATCTGAGCTACCCTAGCCTGCAGAGCGCTGTGAACTATAATCTGAGCTCCCCTAGACTACAGAGCGCTGTGAAATATAATCGGAGCTCCCCTAGACTACAGAGGGCTGTGAACTATAATATGAGCTACCCTAGACTACAGAGCGCTGTGATCTATAATCTGAGCTCCCCTAGACTACAGAGCGCTGTGAAATATAATCTGAGCTCCCCTAGACTACAGAGCGCTGTGAACTTTAATCTGAGCTACCCTAGACTACAGAGCGCTGTAAACTATAATCTGAGCTACCCTAGACTACAGAGCGCTGTAAACTATAATCGGAGCTCCCCTAGACTACAGAGCGCTGTGAAATATAATCTGAGCTCCCCTAGACTACAGAGCGCTGTGAAATATTATCCGAGCTCCCCTAGACTACAGAGCGCTGTGAACTATAATCTGAGCTAACCTAGACTACAGAGCGCTGTGAACTATAATCTGAGCTACCCTAGACTACAGAGCGGTGTGAACTATAATCTGAGCTACCCTAGACTACAGAGCGCTGTGAACTATAATCTGACCTACACTAGACTACAGAGCGCTGTGAACTGTAATCTGAGCTACTCTAGACTACAGAGCGCTGTGAACTATAATTTGAGCTACCCTAGATACAGTGCGCTGTGAACTATAATCTGAGCTACCCTAGACTACAGAGCGCTGTGAACTATAATCTGAGCTACCCTAGACTACAGAGCTCTGTGAACTATAATCTGAGCTACCCTAGACTACAGAGCGCTGTGAACTATAATCTGAGCTACCCTAGACTACAGAGCGCTGTGAACTATAATATGACCTACACTAGACTACAGAGCGCTGTGAACTGTAATCTGAGCTACTCTAGACTACAGAGCGCTGTGAACTGTAATCTGAACTAGACGACAGAGCGCTGTAAACTATAAGCTGAGCTCCCCTAGACTACAGAGCGCTGTGAACTATAATCTGAGCTACCCTAGACTACAGAGCGCTGTGAACTATAATCATTGCTCCCCTAGACTACAGAGCGCTGTGAAATATAATCGGTGCTCCCCTAGACTACAGAGCGCTGTGAACTATAATATGAGCTACCCTAGACTACAGAGCGCTGTGATCTATAATCTGAGCTCCCCTAGACTACAGAGCGCTGTGAAATATAATCTGAGCTCCCCTAGACTACAGAGCGCTGTGATCTATAATCTGAGCGACCCTTGACTACAGAGTGCTGTGAACTATAATCTGAGCTACCCTAGACTACAGAGCGCTGTGAAATATAATCTGAGCTATCCTAGACTACAGAGCGCTGTGAACTATAATCTGAGATACCCTAGACTACAGAGCGCTGTGAAATATAATCTGAGCTACCCTAGACTACAGAGCGCTGTGAACTATAATCTGAGCTACCCTAGACTACAGAGCGCTGTGATCTATAATCTGAACTAGAATACAGAGCGCTGTGAACTATAATCTGAGCTCCCCTAGACTACAGAGCGCTGTGAAATATAATCTGAGATACCCTAGACTACAGAGCGCTGTGAACTATAATCTGAGCTCCCCTAGACTACAGAGCGCTGTGAACTATAATCTGAGCTACCCTAGCCTGCAGAGTGCTGTGAACTATAATCTGAGCTACCCTAGCCTGCAGAGTGCTGTGAACTATAATCTGAGCTCCCCTAGACTACAGAGCTCTGTGAACTATAATCTGAGCTACCCTAGACTACAGAGCGCTGTGAACTATAATCTGAGCTACCCAAGCCTGCAGAGCGCTGTGATCTATAAACTGAGCTACCCTAGACTGCAGAGCGCTGTGATCTATAATCTGAGCTACCCTAGACTGCAGAGCGCTGTGATCTATAATCTGAACTAGACTACAGAGCGCTGTGAAATATAATCTGAGCTACCCTAGACTACAGAGCGCTGTGAACTATAATCTGAGCTACCCTAGACTACAGAGCGCTGTCATCTATAATCTGAACTAGACAACAGAGCGATGTAAACTATAATCTGAGCTCCCCTAGACTACAGAGCGCTGTAAAATATAATCTGAGCTCCCCAAGACTACAGAGCGCTGTGAACTATAATCTGAGCTACTCTAGACTACAGAGCGCTGTGAACTATAATCTGAGCTACCCTAGACTACAGAGCGCTGTGAACTATAAACTGAACTACCCTAGACTACAGAGCACTGTGAACTATAAACTGAACTACCCTAGACTACAGAGCACTGTGAACTATATTCTGAGCTACCCTAGACTACAGAGCGCTGTGAAATATTATCCGAGCTCCCCTAGACTACAGAGCGCTGTGAACTATAATCTGAGCTAACCTAGACTACAGAGCGCTGTGAACTATAATCTGAGCTACCCTAGACTACAGAGCGGTGTGAACTATAATCTGAGCTAACCTAGACTACAGAGCGCTGTGAACTATAATCTGACCTACACTAGACTACAGAGCGCTGTGAACTGTAATCTGAGCTACTCTAGACTACAGAGCGCTCTGAACTATAATTTGAGCTACCCTAGATACAGTGCGCTGTGAACTATAATCTGAGCTACCCTAGACTACAGAGCGCTATGAACTATAATCTGAGCTACCCTAGACTACAGAGCGCTGTGAACTATAATCTGAGCTCCCCTAGACTACAGAGCGCTGTGAACTATAATCTGAGCTGCCCTAGACTACAGAGCGCTGTGAACTATAATATGAACTACACTAGACTACAGAGCGCTGTGAACTGTAATCTGAGCTACTCTAGACTACAGAGCGCTGTGAACTGTAATCTGAACTAGACTACAGAGCGCTGTAAACTATAAGCTGAGCTCCCCTAGACTACAGAGCGCTGTGAACTATAATCTGAGCTACCCTAGACTACAGAGCGCTGTGAACTATAATCTGAGCTCCCCTAGACTACAGAGCGCTGTGAAATATAATCGGAGCTCCCCTAGACTACAGAGCGCTGTGAACTATAATATGAGCTACCCTAGACTACAGAGCGCTGTGATCTATAATCTGAGCTCCCCTAGACTACAGAGCGCTGTGAAATATAATCTGAGCTCCCCTAGACTACAGAGCGCTGTGATCTATAATCTGAGCGACCCTTGACTACAGAGTGCTGTGAACTATAATCTGAGCTACCCTAGACTACAGAGCGCTGTGAAATATAATCTGAGCTATCCTAGACTACAGAGCGCTGTGAACTATAATCTGAGCTACCCTAGACTACAGAGCGCTGTGAAATATAATCTGAGCTACCCTAGACTACAGAGCGCTGTGAACTATAATCTGAGCTACCCTAGACTACAGAGCGCTGTGATCTATAATCTGAACTAGAATACAGAGCGCTGTGAACTATAATCTGAGCTCCCCTAGACTACAGAGCGCTGTGAAATATAATCTGAGATACCCTAGACTACAGAGCGCTCTGAACTATAATCTGAGCTCCCCTAGACTACAGAGCGCTGTGAACTATAATCTGAGCTACCCTAGCCTGCAGAGTGCTGTGAACTATAATCTGAGCTACCCTAGCCTGCAGAGTGCTGTGAACTATAATCTGAGCTCCCCTAGACTACAGAGCGCTGTGAACTATAATCTGAGCTACCCTAGACTACAGAGCGCTGTGAACTATAATCTGAGCTACCCTAGCCTGCAGAGCGCTGTGATCTATAAACTGAGCTACCCTAGACTGCAGAGCTCTGTGATCTATAATCTGAGCTACCCTAGACTGCAGAGCGCTGTGATCTATAATCTGAACTAGACTACAGAGCGCTGTGAAATATAATCTGAGCTACCCTAGACTACAGAGCGCTGTGAACTATAATCTGAGCTACCCTAGACTACAGAGCGCTGTCATCTATAATCTGAACTAGACAACAGAGCGATGTAAACTATAATCTGAGATCCCCTAGACTACAGAGCGCTGTAAAATATAATCTGAGCTCCCCGAGACTACAGAGCGCTGTGAACTATAATCTGAGCTTCTCTAGACTACAGAGCGCTGTGAAATATAATCTGAGCTACCCTAGACTACAGAGCGCTGTGAACTATAAACTGAACTACCCTAGACTACAGAGCACTGTGAACTATATTCTGAGCTACCCTAGCCTGCAGAGCACTGTGAACTATAATCTGAGCTCCCCTAGACTACAGAGCGCTGTGAAATATAATCGGAGCTCCAATAGACTACAGAGCGCTGTGAACTATAATATGAGCTCCCCTAGACTACAGAGCGCTGTGAAATATAATCTGAGCTCCCCTAGACTACAGAGCGCTGTGAACTTTAATCTGAGCTACCCTAGACTACAGAGCGCTGTGAACTATAATATGAACTACACTAGACTACAGAGCGCTGTGAACTGTAATCTGAGCTACTCTAGACTACAGAGCGCTGTGAACTGTAATCTGAACTAGACTACAGAGCGCTGTAAACTATAAGCTGAGCTCCCCTAGACTACAGAGCGCTGTGAACTATAATCTGAGCTACCCTAGACTACAGAGCGCTGTGAACTATAATCTGAGCTCCCCTAGACTACAGAGCGCTGTGAAATATAATCGGAGCTCCCCTAGACTACAGAGCGCTGTGAACTATAATATGAGCTACCCTAGACTACAGAGCGCTGTGATCTATAATCTGAGCTCCCCTAGACTACAGAGCGCTGTGAAATATAATCTGAGATCCCCTAGACTACAGAGCGCTGTGATCTATAATCTGAGCGACCCTTGACTACAGAGTGCTGTGAACTATAATCTGAGCTACCCTAGACTACAGAGCGCTGTGAAATATAATCTGAGCTATCCTAGACTACAGAGCGCTGTGAACTATAATCTGAGCTACCCTAGACTACAGAGCGCTGTGAAATATAATCTGAGCTACCCTAGACTACAGAGCGCTGTGAACTATAATCTGAGCTACCCTAGACTACAGAGCGCTGTGAACTATAATATGACCTACACTAGACTACAGAGCGCTGTGAACTGTAATCTGAGCTACTCTAGACTACAGAGCGCTGTAAACTATAATCTGAGCTCCCCTAGACTACAGAGCGCTGTGAACTATAATCTGAGCTCCCCTAGACTACAGAGCGCTGTGAACTATAATCTGAGCTACCCTAGCCTGCAGAGCGCTGTGAACTATAATCTGAGCTACCCTAGACTACAGAGCGCTGTGAAATATAATCTGAGCTACCCTAGACTACAGAGCGCTGTGAACTATAATCCGAGCTCCCCTAGACTACAGAGCGCTGTGAAATATAATCTGAGCTACCCTAGACTACAGAGCGCTGTGAACTATAATCTGAGCTACCCTAGACTACAGAGCACTGTGATCTATAATCTGAGCTACCCTAGCCTGCAGAGCGCTGTGAACTATAATCTGAGCTCCCCTAGACTACAGAGCGCTGTGATCTATAATCTGAACTAGACTACAGAGCACTGTGAACCATAATCTGAGCTCCCCTAGACTGCAGAGCGCTGTGAAATATTATCCGAGCTCCCCTAGACTACAGAGCGCTGTGAAATAT
The DNA here is from genome assembly GCF_030144855.1 of Hypanus sabinus. Classification (NCBI taxonomy): domain Eukaryota; kingdom Metazoa; phylum Chordata; class Chondrichthyes; order Myliobatiformes; family Dasyatidae; genus Hypanus; species Hypanus sabinus. Next base: position 51,331 of record NW_026781467.1, on the reverse strand, counting down.
TATCCGAGCTCCCCTAGACTACAGAGCGCTGTGAACTATAATCTGAGCTACCCTAGACTACAGAGCGCTGTGAACTATAATCTGAGCTACCCTAGACTACAGAGCGCTGTGAACTATAATATGACCTACACTAGACTACAGAGCGCTGTGAACTGTAATCTGAGCTACTCTAGACTACAGAGCGCTGTAAACTATAATCTGAGCTCCCCTAGACTACAGAGCGCTGTGAACTATAATCTGAGCTCCCCTAGACTACAGAGCGCTGTGAACTATAATCTGAGCTACCCTAGCCTGCAGAGCACTGTGAACTATAATCTGAGCTACTCTAGACTACAGAGCGCTGTGAACTATAATCTGAGCTACCCTAGACTACAGAGCGCTGTGAACTATAATCTGAGCTACGCTAGCCTGCAGAGCGCTGTGATCTATAATCTGAGCTACCCTAGCCTGCAGAGCGCTGTGAACTATAATCTGAGCTCCCCTAGACTACAGAGCGCTGTGAACTATAATCTGAGCTACCCTAGCCTGCAGAGCGCTGTGAACTATAATCTGAGCTCCCCTAGACTACAGAGCGCTGTGAATTATATTCTGAGCTACCCTAGACTACAGAGCGCTGTGAACTATAACCTGAGCTACCCTAGACTACAGAGCGCTGTGATCTATAATCTGAGTTACCCTAGCCTGCAGAGAGCTGTGAACTATAATCTGAGCTCCCCTAGACTACAGAGCGCTGTGAAATATAATCTGAGCTACTCTAGACTACAGAGCGCTGTGAACTATAATCTGAGCTCCCCTAGACTACAGAGAGCTGTGAACTATAATCTGAGCTCCCCTAGACCACAGAGCGCTGTGAACTATAATCTGAGCTACCCTAGACTACAGAGCGCTGTGAACTATAATCTGAGCTACCCTAGCCTGCAGAGCACTGTGATCTATAATCTGAGCTACCATAGACTACAGAGCGCTGTGAATTATAATCTGAGCTACCCTAGCCTGCAGAGCGCTGTGAACTATAATCTGAGCTACTCTAGACTAGAGAGCGCTGTGAACTATAATCTGAGCTACCCTAGACTACAGTGCGCTGTGAACTATAATCTGAGCTACCCTAGACTACAGAGCGCTGTGAACTATAATCTGAGCTACCCTAGCCTGCAGACCGCTGTGATCTATAATCTGAGCTACCCTAGCCTGCAGAGCGCTGTGAACTATAATCTGAGCTCCCCTAGACTACAGAGCGCTGTGAACTATAATCTGAGCTACCCTAGCCTGCAGAGCGCTGTGAATTATATTCTGAGCTACCCTAGACTACAGAGCGCTGTGAACTATAACCTGAGCTACCCTAGACTACAGAGCGCTGTGATCTATAATCTGAGTTACCCTAGCCTGCAGAGAGCTGTGAACTATAATCTGAGCTCCCCTAGACTACAGAGCGCTGTGAAATATAATCTGAGCTACTCTAGACTACAGAGCGCTGTGAACTATAATCTGAGCTCCCCTAGACTACAGAGAGCTGTGAACTATAATCTGAGCTCCCCTAGACTACAGAGCGCTGTGAACTATAATCTGAGCTACCCTAGACTACAGAGCGCTGTGAACTATAATCTGAGCTACCCTAGCCTGCAGAGCACTGTGATCTATAATCTGAGCTACCATAGACTACAGAGCGCTGTGAATTATAATCTGAGCTACCCTAGCCTGCAGAGCGCTGTGAACTATAATCTGAGCTCCCCTAGACTACAGAGCGCTGTGAACTATAATCTGAGCTACCCTAGACTACAGAGCGCTGTGAACTATAATCTGAGCTACCCTAGACTACAGAGCGCTGTGAACTATAATCTGAGCTACCCTAGACTACAGAGCGCTGTGAACTATAATCTGAGCTACCCTAGACTACAGAGCCCTGTGATCTATAATCTGAGCTACCCTAGACTGCAGAGCGGTGTGATCTATAATCTGAGCTACCCTAGACTGCAGAGCGGTGTGATCTATAATCTGAACTAGACTACAGAGCGCTGTGAAATATAATCTGAGCTACCCTAGACTACAGAGCGCGGTGATCTATAATCTGAGCTACCCTAGTCTACAGAGCGCTGTGAACTATAATCTGAGCTACCCTAGACTACAGAGCGCTGTGAACTATAATCTGAGCTCCCCTAGACTACAGAGCGCTGTGATCTATAATCTGAGCTACCCTAGCCTGCAGAGCGCTGTGATCTATAATCTGAGCTACCCTAGACTGCAGAGCGCTGTGATCTATAATCTGAGCAACCCTAGACTGCAGAGCGCTGTGATATATAATCTGAACTAGACTACAGAGCGCTGTGAACTATAATCTGAGCTACCCTGGACTACAGAGCGCTGTGATCTATAATCTGAACTAGACTACAGAACGCTGTGAACGATAATCTGAGCTACCCTAGCCTGCAGAGCGCTGTGATCTATAATCTGAGTTACCCTAGACTGCAGAGAGCTGTGAACTATAATCTGAGCTCCCCTAGACTACAGAGGGCTGTGAAATATAATCTGAGCTACTCTAGACTACAGAGCGCTGTGAACTATAATCTGAGCTACCCTAGCCTGCAGAGCGCTGTGAACTATAATCTGAGCTCCCCTAGACTACAGAGAGCTGTGAACTATAATCTGAGCTCCCCTAGACTACAGAGCGCTGTGAACTATATTCTGAGCTCCCCTAGACTACAGAGCGCTGTGAACTATAATCTGAGCTCCCCTAGACTACAGAGCGCTATGAACTATAATCTGAGCTACCCTAGACTACAGAGCACTGTGAACTATAATCTGAGCTACCCTAGCCTGCAGAGCGCTGTGAAATATTATCCGAGCTCCCCTAGACTACAGAGCGCTGTGAAATATTATCCGAGCTCCCCTAGACTACAGAGCGCCGTGAACTATAATCTGAGCTACCCTAGACTACAGAGCGCTGTGAACTATAATCTGAGCTACCCTAGACTACAGAGCGCTGTGAACTATAATATGACCTACACTAGACTACAGAGCGCTGTGAACTGTAATCTGAGCTACTCTAGACTACAGAGCGCTGTGAACTATAATCTGAGCTACCCTAGCCTGCAGAGCACTGTGATCTATAATCTGAGCTACCATAGACTACAGAGAGCTGTGAATTATAATCTGAGCTACCCTAGCCTGCAGTGCGCTGTGAACTATAATCTGAGCTCCCCTAGACTACAGAGCGCTGTGAACTATAATCTGAGCTACCCTAGATTACAGAGCGCTGTGAACTATAATCTGAGCTACCCTAGACTACAGAGCGCTGTGAACTATAATCTGAGCTACCCTAGACTACAGAGCGCTGTGAACTATAATCTGAGCTACCCTAGACTACAGAGCGCTGTGATCTATAATCTGAGCTACCCTAGACTGCAGAGCGGTGTGATCTATAATCTGAACTAGACTACAGAGCGCTGTGAAATATAATCTGAGCTACCCTAGACTACAGAGCGCGGTGATCTATAATCTGAGCTACCCTAGTCTACAGAGCGCTGTGACCTATAATCTGAGCTACCCTAGACTACAGAGCGCTGTGAACTATAATCTGAGCTCCCCTAGACTACAGAGCGCTGTGATCTATAATCTGAGCTACCCTAGCCTGCAGAGCGCTGTGATCTATAATCTGAGCTACCCTAGACTGCAGAGCGCTGTGATCTATAATCTGAGCAACCCTAGACTGCAGAGCGCTGTGATATATAATCTGAACTAGACTACAGAGCGCTGTGAAATATAATCTGAGCTACCATAGACCACAGAGCGCTGTGAACTATAATCTGAGCTACCCTGGACTACAGAGCGCTGTGATCTATAATCTGAACTAGACTACAGAACGCTGTGAACGATAATCTGAGCTACCCTAGCCTGCAGAGCGCTGTGATCTATAATCTGAGTTACCCTAGCCTGCAGAGAGCTGTGAACTATAATCTGAGCTCCCCTAGACTACAGAGGGCTGTGAAATATAATCTGAGCTACTCTAGACTACAGAGCGCTGTGAACTATAATCTGAGCTACCCTAGCCTGCAGAGCGCTGTGAACTATAATCTGAGCTCCCCTAGACTACAGAGAGCTGTGAACTATAATCTGAGCTCCCCTAGACTACCGAGCGCTGTGAACTATAATCTGAGCTCCCCTAGACTACAGAGCGCTGTGAACTATAATCTGAGCTCCCCTAGACTACAGAGCGCTATGAACTATAATCTGAGCTACCCTAGACTACAGAGCACTGTGAACTATAATCTGAGCTACCCTAGCCTGCAGAGCGCTGTGAAATATTATCCGAGCTCCCCTAGACTACAGAGCGCTGTGAAATATTATCCGAGCTCCCCTAGACTACAGAGCGCTGTGAACTATAATCTGAGCTGCCCTAGACTACAGAGCGCTGTGAAGTATAATATGACCTACACTAGACTACAGAGCGCTGTGAACTGTAATCTGAGCTACTCTAGACTACAGAGCGCTGTGAACTATAATCTGAGCTACCCTAGCCTGCAGAGCGCTGTGAACTATAATCTGAGCTACTCTAGACTAGAGAGCGCTGTGAACTATAATCTGAGCTACCCTAGACTACAGAGCGCTGTGAACTATAATCTGAGCTACCCTAGACTACAGAGCGCTGTGAACTATAATCTGAGCTACCCTAGCCTGCAGAGCGCTGTGATCTATAATCTGAGCTACCCTAGCCTGCAGAGCGCTGTGAACTATAATCTGAGCTCCCCTAGACTACAGAGAGCTGTGAACTATAATCTGAGCTACCCTAGCCTGCAGAGCGCTGTGAACTATAATCTGAGCTCCCCTAGACTACAGAGCGCTGTGAATTATATTCTGAGCTACCCTAGACTAAAGAGCGCTGTGAACTATAACCTGAGCTACCCTAGACTACAGAGCGCTGTGATCTATAATCAGAGTTACCCTAGCCTGCAGAGAGCTGTGAACTATAATCTGAGCTCCCCTAGACTACAGAGCGCTGTGAAATATAATCTGAGCTACTCTAGACTACAGAGCGCTGTGAACTATAATCTGAGCTCCCCTAGACTACAGAGAGCTGTGAACTATAATCTGAGCTCCCCTAGACTACAGAGCGCTGTGAACTATAATCTGAGCTACCCTAGACTACAGAGCGCTGTGAAATATAATCTGAGCTACCCTAGCATGCAGAGCACTGTGATCTATAATCTGAGCTACCATAGACTACAGAGCGCTGTGAATTATAATCTGAGCTACCCTAGCCTGCAGAGCGCTGTGAACTATAATCTGAGCTCCCCTAGACTACAGAGCGCTGTGAACTATAATCTGAGCTACCCTAGACTACAGAGCGCTGTGAACTATAATCTGAGCTACCCTAGACTACAGAGCGCTGTGAACTATAATCTGAGCTACCCTAGACTACAGAGCGCTGTGAACTATAATCTGAGCTACCCTAGACTACAGAGCGCTGTGATCTATAATCTGAGCTACCCTAGACTGCAGAGCGGTGTGATCTATAATCTGAACTACCCTAGACTGCAGAGCGGTGTGATCTATAATCTGAACTAGACTACAGAGCGCTGTGAAATATAATCTGAGCTACCCTAGACTACAGAGCGCTGTGATCTATAATCTGAGCTACCCTAGTCTACAGAGCGCTGTGAACTATAATCTGAGCTACCCTAGACTACAGAGCGCTGTGACCTATAATCTGAGCTCCCCTAGACTACAGAGCGCTGTGATGTATAATCTGAGCTACCCTAGCCTGCAGAGCGCTGTGATCTATAATCTGAGCTACCCTAGACTGCAGAGCGCTGTGATCTATAATCTGAGCAACCCTAGACTGCAGAGCGCTGTGATATATAATCTGAACTAGACTACAGAGCGCTGTGAACTATAATCTGAGCTACCCTGGACTACAGAGCGCTGTGATCTATAATCTGAACTAGACTACAGAACGCTGTGAACGATAATCTGAGCTACCCTAGCCTGCAGAGCGCTGTGATCTATAATCTGAGTTACCCTAGCCTGCAGAGAGCTGTGAACTATAATCTGAGCTCCCCTAGACTACAGAGGGCTGTGAAATATAATCTGAGCTACTCTAGACTACAGAGCGCTGTGAACTATAATCTGAGCTACCCTAGCCTGCAGAGCGCTGTGAACTATAATCTGAGCTCCCCTAGACTACAGAGAGCTGTGAACTATAATCTGAGCTCCCCTAGACTACAGAGCGCTGTGAACTATAATCTGAGCTCCCCTAGACTACAGAGCGCTGTGAACTATAATCTGAGCTCCCCTAGACTACAGAGCGCTATGAACTATAATCTGAGCTACCCTAGACTACAGAGCACTGTGAACTATAATCTGAGCTACCATAGACTACAGAGCGCTGTGAATTATAATCTGAGCTACCCTAGCCTGCAGAGCGCTGTGAACTATAATCTGAGCTCCCCTAGACTACAGAGCGCTGTGAACTATAATCTGAGCTACCCTAGACTACAGAGCGCTGTGAACTATAATCTGAGCTACCCTAGACTACAGAGCGCTGTGAACTATAATCTGAGCTACCCTAGACTACAGAGCGCTGTGAACTATAATCTGAGCTACCCTAGACTACAGAGCGCTGTGATCTATAATCTGAGCTACCCTAGACTGCAGAGCGGTGTGATCTATAATCTGAGCTACCCTAGACTGCAGAGCGGTGTGATCTATAATCTGAACTAGACTACAGAGCGCTGTGAAATATAATCTGAGCTACCCTAGACTACAGAGCGCTGTGATCTATAATGTGAGCTACCCTAGTCTACAGAGCGCTGTGAACTATAATCTTAGCTACCCTAGACTACAGAGCGCTGTGAACTATAATCTGAGCTCCCCTAGACTACAGAGCGCTGTGATCTATAATCTGAGCTACCCTAACCTGCAGAGCGCTGTGATCTATAATCTGAGCTACCCTAGACTGCAGAGCGCTGTGATCTATAATCTGAGCAACCCTAGACTGCAGAGCGCTGTGATATATAATCTGAACTAGACTACAGAGCGCTGTGAACTATAATCTGAGCTACCCTGGACTACAGAGCGCTGTGATCTATAATCTGAACTAGACTACAGAACGCTGTGAACGATAATCTGAGCTACCCTAGCCTGCAGAGCGCTGTGATCTATAATCTGAGTTACCCTAGCCTGCAGAGAGCTGTGAACTATAATCTGAGCTCCCCTAGACTACAGAGAGCTGTGAAATATAATCTGAGCTACTCTAGACTACAGAGCGCTGTGAACTATAATCTGAGCTACCCTAGCCTGCAGAGCGCTGTGAACTATAATCTGAGCTCCCCTAGACTACAGAGAGCTGTGAACTATAATCTGAGCTCCCCTAGACTACAGAGCGCTGTGAACTATAATCTGAGCTCCCCTAGACTACAGAGCGCTGTGAACTATAATCTGAGCTCCCCTAGACTACAGAGCGCTATGAACTATAATCTGAGCTACCCTAGACTACAGAGCACTGTGAACTATAATCTGAGCTACCCTAGCCTGCAGAGCACTGTGATCTATAATCTGAGCTACCATAGACTACAGAGCGCTGTGAATTATAATCTGAGCTACCCTAGCCTGCAGAGCGCTGTGAACTATAATCTGAGCTCCCCTAGACTACAGAGCGCTGTGAACTATAATCTGAGCTACTCTAGACTACAGAGCGCTGTGAACTATAATCTGAGCTACCCTAGACTACAGAGCGCTGTGATCTATAATCTGAGCTACCCTAGACTGCAGAGCGCTGTGATCTATAATCTGAGCTACCCTAGAATGCAGAGCGGTGTGATCTATAATCTGAACTAGACTACAGAGCGCTGTGAAATATAATCTGAGCTACCCTAGACTACAGAGCGCTGTGATCAATAATCTGAGCTACCCTAGACTACAGAGCGCTGTGAACTATAATCTGAGCTCCCCTAGACTACAGAGCGCTGTGAAATATAATCTGAGCTACTCTAGACTACAGAGCGCTGTGAACTATAATCTGAGCTCCCCTAGACTACAGAGCGCTGTGATCTATAATCTGAGCTACCCTAGCCTGCAGAGCGCTGTGATCTATAATCTGAGCTACCCTAGACTGCAGAGCGCTGTGATCTATAATCTGAGCAACCCTAGACTGCAGAGCGCTGTGATATATAATCTGAACTAGACTACAGAGCGCTGTGAACTATAATCTGAGCTACCCTGGACTACAGAGCGCTGTGATCTATAATCTGAACTAGACTACAGAACGCTGTGAACGATAATCTGAGCTACCCTAGCCTGCAGAGCGCTGTGATCTATAATCTGAGTTACCCTAGCCTGCAGAGAGCTGTGAACTATAATCTGAGCTCCCCTAGACTACAGAGAGCTGTGAAATATAATCTGAGCTACTCTAGACTACAGAGCGCTGTGAACTATAATCTGAGCTACCCTAGCCTGCAGAGCGCTGTGAACTATAATCTGAGCTCCCCTAGACTACAGAGAGCTGTGAACTATAATCTGAGCTCCCCTAGACTACAGAGCGCTGTGAACTATAATCTGAGCTCCCCTAGACTACAGAGCGCAGTGAACTATAATCTGAGCTCCCCTAGACTACAGAGCGCTATGAACTATAATCTGAGCTACCCTAGACTACAGAGCACTGTGAACTATAATCTGAGCTACCCTAGCCTGCTGAGCACTGTGATCTATAATCTGAGCTACCATAGACTACAGAGCGCTGTGAATTATAATCTGAGCTACCCTAGCCTGCAGAGCGCTGTGAACTATAATCTGAGCTCCCCTAGACTACAGAGCGCTGTGAACTATAATCTGAGCTACTCTAGACTACAGAGCGCTGTGAACTATAATCTGAGCTACCCTAGACTACAGAGCGCTGTGATCTATAATCTGAGCTACCCTAGACTGCAGAGCGCTGTGATCTATAATCTGAGCTACCCTAGAATGCAGAGCGGTGTGATCTATAATCTGAACTAGACTACAGAGCGCTGTGAAATATAATCTGAGCTACCCTAGACTACAGAGCGCTGTGATCAATAATCTGAGCTACCCTAGACTACAGAGCGCTGTGAACTATAATCTGAGCTCCCCTAGACTACAGAGCGCTGTGAAATATAATCTGAGCTACTCTAGACTACAGAGCGCTGTGAACTATAATCTGAGCTCCCCTAGACTACAGAGAGCTGTGAACTATAATCTGAGCTCCCCTAGACTACAGAGCGCTGTGAACTATAATCTGAGCTACCCTAGACTACAGAGCGCTGTGAACTATAATCTGAGCTACCCTAGCCTGCAGAGCACTGTGATCTATAATCTGAGCTACCATAGACTACAGAGAGCTGTGAATTATAATCTGAGCTACCCTAGCCTGCAGAGCGCTGTGAACTATAATCTGAGCTCCCCTAGACTACAGAGCGCTGTGAACTATAATCTGAGCTACCCTAGATTACAGAGCGCTGTGAACTATAATCTGAGCTACCCTAGACTACAGAGCGCTGTGAACTATAATCTGAGCTACCCTAGACTACAGAGCGCTGTGAACTATAATCTGAGCTACCCTAGACTACAGAGCGCTGTGATCTATAATCTGAGCTACCCTAGACTGCAGAGCGGTGTGATCTATAATCTGAGCTACCCTAGACTGCAGAGCGGTGTGATCTATAATCTGAACTAGACTACAGAGCGCTGTGAAATATAATCTGAGCTACCCTAGACTACAGAGCGCGGTGATCTATAATCTGAGCTACCCTAGTCTACAGAGCGCTGTGAACTATAATCTGAGCTACCCTAGACTACAGAGCGCTGTGAACTATAATCTGAGCTCCCCTAGACTACAGAGCGCTGTGATCTATAATCTGAGCTACCCTAGCCTGCAGAGCGCTGTGATCTATAATCTGAGCTACCCTAGACTGCAGAGCGCTGTGATCTATAATCTGAGCAACCCTAGACTGCAGAGCGCTGTGATATATAATCTGAACTAGACTACAGAGCGCTGTGAAATATAATCTGAGCTACCATAGACCACAGAGCGCTGTGAACTATAATCTGAGCTACCCTGGACTACAGAGCGCTGTGATCTATAATCTGAACTAGACTACAGAACGCTGTGAACGATAATCTGAGCTACCCTAGACTACAGAGAGCTGTGAACTATAATCTGAGCTACCCTAGCCTGCAGAGCGCTGTGAACTATAATCTGAGCTCCCCTAGACTACAGAGCGCTGTGAATTATATTCTGAGCTACCCTAGACTAAAGAGCGCTGTGAACTATAACCTGAGCTACCCTAGACTACAGAGCGCTGTGATCTATAATCAGAGTTACCCTAGCCTGCAGAGAGCTGTGAACTATAATCTGAGCTCCCCTAGACTACAGAGCGCTGTGAAATATAATCTGAGCTACTCTAGACTACAGAGCGCTGTGAACTATAATCTGAGCTCCCCTAGACTACAGAGAGCTGTGAACTATAATCTGAGCTCCCCTAGACTACAGAGCGCTGTGAACTATAATCTGAGCTACCCTAGACTACAGAGCGCTGTGAAATATAATCTGAGCTACCCTAGCATGCAGAGCACTGTGATCTATAATCTGAGCTACCATAGACTACAGAGCGCTGTGAATTATAATCTGAGCTACCCTAGCCTGCAGAGCGCTGTGAACTATAATCTGAGCTCCCCTAGACTACAGAGCGCTGTGAACTATAATCTGAGCTACCCTAGACTACAGAGCGCTGTGAACTATAATCTGAGCTACCCTAGACTACAGAGCGCTGTGAACTATAATCTGAGCTACCCTAGACTACAGAGCGCTGTGAACTATAATCTGAGCTACCCTAGACTACAGAGCGCTGTGATCTATAATCTGAGCTACCCTAGACTGCAGAGCGGTGTGATCTATAATCTGAACTACCCTAGACTGCAGAGCGGTGTGATCTATAATCTGAACTAGACTACAGAGCGCTGTGAAATATAATCTGAGCTACCCTAGACTACAGAGCGCTGTGATCTATAATCTGAGCTACCCTAGTCTACAGAGCGCTGTGAACTATAATCTGAGCTACCCTAGACTACAGAGCGCTGTGACCTATAATCTGAGCTCCCCTAGACTACAGAGCGCTGTGATGTATAATCTGAGCTACCCTAGCCTGCAGAGCGCTGTGATCTATAATCTGAGCTACCCTAGACTGCAGAGCGCTGTGATCTATAATCTGAGCAACCCTAGACTGCAGAGCGCTGTGATATATAATCTGAACTAGACTACAGAGCGCTGTGAACTATAATCTGAGCTACCCTGGACTACAGAGCGCTGTGATCTATAATCTGAACTAGACTACAGAACGCTGTGAACGATAATCTGAGCTACCCTAGCCTGCAGAGCGCTGTGATCTATAATCTGAGTTACCCTAGCCTGCAGAGAGCTGTGAACTATAATCTGAGCTCCCCTAGACTACAGAGGGCTGTGAAATATAATCTGAGCTACTCTAGACTACAGAGCGCTGTGAACTATAATCTGAGCTACCCTAGCCTGCAGAGCGCTGTGAACTATAATCTGAGCTCCCCTAGACTACAGAGAGCTGTGAACTATAATCTGAGCTCCCCTAGACTACAGAGCGCTGTGAACTATAATCTGAGCTCCCCTAGACTACAGAGCGCTGTGAACTATAATCTGAGCTCCCCTAGACTACAGAGCGCTATGAACTATAATCTGAGCTACCCTAGACTACAGAGCACTGTGAACTATAATCTGAGCTACCATAGACTACAGAGCGCTGTGAATTATAATCTGAGCTACCCTAGCCTGCAGAGCGCTGTGAACTATAATCTGAGCTCCCCTAGACTACAGAGCGCTGTGAACTATAATCTGAGCTACTCTAGACTACAGAGCGCTGTGAACTATAATCTGAGCTACCCTAGACTACAGAGCGCTGTGATCTATAATCTGAGCTACCCTAGACTGCAGAGCGCTGTGATCTATAATCTGAGCTACCCTAGAATGCAGAGCGGTGTGATCTATAATCTGAACTAGACTACAGAGCGCTGTGAAATATAATCTGAGCTACCCTAGACTACAGAGCGCTGTGATCAATAATCTGAGCTACCCTAGACTACAGAGCGCTGTGAACTATAATCTGAGCTCCCCTAGACTACAGAGCGCTGTGAAATATAATCTGAGCTACTCTAGACTACAGAGCGCTGTGAACTATAATCTGAGCTCCCCTAGACTACAGAGAGCTGTGAACTATAATCTGAGCTCCCCTAGACTACAGAGCGCTGTGAACTATAATCTGAGCTACCCTAGACTACAGAGCGCTGTGAACTATAATCTGAGCTACCCTAGCCTGCAGAGCACTGTGATCTATAATCTGAGCTACCATAGACTACAGAGAGCTGTGAATTATAATCTGAGCTACCCTAGCCTGCAGAGCGCTGTGAACTATAATCTGAGCTCCCCTAGACTACAGAGCGCTGTGAACTATAATCTGAGCTACCCTAGATTACAGAGCGCTGTGAACTATAATCTGAGCTACCCTAGACTACAGAGCGCTGTGAACTATAATCTGAGCTACCCTAGACTACAGAGCGCTGTGAACTATAATCTGAGCTACCCTAGACTACAGAGCGCTGTGATCTATAATCTGAGCTACCCTAGACTGCAGAGCGGTGTGATCTATAATCTGAGCTACCCTAGACTGCAGAGCGGTGTGATCTATAATCTGAACTAGACTACAGAGCGCTGTGAAATATAATCTGAGCTACCCTAGACTACAGAGCGCGGTGATCTATAATCTGAGCTACCCTAGTCTACAGAGCGCTGTGAACTATAATCTGAGCTACCCTAGACTACAGAGCGCTGTGAACTATAATCTGAGCTCCCCTAGACTACAGAGCGCTGTGATCTATAATCTGAGCTACCCTAGCCTGCAGAGCGCTGTGATCTATAATCTGAGCTACCCTAGACTGCAGAGCGCTGTGATCTATAATCTGAGCAACCCTAGACTGCAGAGCGCTGTGATATATAATCTGAACTAGACTACAGAGCGCTGTGAAATATAATCTGAGCTACCATAGACCACAGAGCGCTGTGAACTATAATCTGAGCTACCCTGGACTACAGAGCGCTGTGATCTATAATCTGAACTAGACTACAGAACGCTGTGAACGATAATCTGAGCTACCCTAGACTACAGAGAGCTGTGAACTATAATCTGAGCTACCCTAGCCTGCAGAGCGCTGTGAACTATAATCTGAGCTCCCCTAGACTACAGAGCGCTGTGAATTATATTCTGAGCTACCCTAGACTAAAGAGCGCTGTGAACTATAACCTGAGCTACCCTAGACTACAGAGCGCTGTGATCTATAATCAGAGTTACCCTAGCCTGCAGAGAGCTGTGAACTATAATCTGAGCTCCCCTAGACTACAGAGCGCTGTGAAATATAATCTGAGCTACTCTAGACTACAGAGCGCTGTGAACTATAATCTGAGCTCCCCTAGACTACAGAGAGCTGTGAACTATAATCTGAGCTCCCCTAGACTACAGAGCGCTGTGAACTATAATCTGAGCTACCCTAGACTACAGAGCGCTGTGAAATATAATCTGAGCTACCCTAGCATGCAGAGCACTGTGATCTATAATCTGAGCTACCATAGACTACAGAGCGCTGTGAATTATAATCTGAGCTACCCTAGCCTGCAGAGCGCTGTGAACTATAATCTGAGCTCCCCTAGACTACAGAGCGCTGTGAACTATAATCTGAGCTACCCTAGACTACAGAGCGCTGTGAACTATAATCTGAGCTACCCTAGACTACAGAGCGCTGTGAACTATAATCTGAGCTACCCTAGACTACAGAGCGCTGTGAACTATAATCTGAGCTACCCTAGACTACAGAGCGCTGTGATCTATAATCTGAGCTACCCTAGACTGCAGAGCGGTGTGATCTATAATCTGAACTACCCTAGACTGCAGAGCGGTGTGATCTATAATCTGAACTAGACTACAGAGCGCTGTGAAATATAATCTGAGCTACCCTAGACTACAGAGCGCTGTGATCTATAATCTGAGCTACCCTAGTCTACAGAGCGCTGTGAACTATAATCTGAGCTACCCTAGACTACAGAGCGCTGTGACCTATAATCTGAGCTCCCCTAGACTACAGAGCGCTGTGATGTATAATCTGAGCTACCCTAGCCTGCAGAGCGCTGTGATCTATAATCTGAGCTACCCTAGACTGCAGAGCGCTGTGATCTATAATCTGAGCAACCCTAGACTGCAGAGCGCTGTGATATATAATCTGAACTAGACTACAGAGCGCTGTGAACTATAATCTGAGCTACCCTGGACTACAGAGCGCTGTGATCTATAATCTGAACTAGACTACAGAACGCTGTGAACGATAATCTGAGCTACCCTAGCCTGCAGAGCGCTGTGATCTATAATCTGAGTTACCCTAGCCTGCAGAGAGCTGTGAACTATAATCTGAGCTCCCCTAGACTACAGAGGGCTGTGAAATATAATCTGAGCTACTCTAGACTACAGAGCGCTGTGAACTATAATCTGAGCTACCCTAGCCTGCAGAGCGCTGTGAACTATAATCTGAGCTCCCCTAGACTACAGAGAGCTGTGAACTATAATCTGAGCTCCCCTAGACTACAGAGCGCTGTGAACTATAATCTGAGCTCCCCTAGACTACAGAGCGCTGTGAACTATAATCTGAGCTCCCCTAGACTACAGAGCGCTGTGAACTATAATCTGAGCTACCCTAGACTACAGAGCGCTGTGAACTATAATCTGAGCTACCCTAGCCTGCAGAGCGCTGTGAACTATAATCTGAGCTCCCCTAGACTACAGAGCGCTGTGAACTATAATCTGAGCTACCCTAGATTACAGAGCGCTGTGAACTATAATCTGAGCTACCCTAGACTACAGAGCGCTGTGAACTATAATCTGAGCTACCCTAGACTACAGAGCGCTGTGAACTATAATCTGAGCTACCCTAGACTACAGAGCGCTGTGATCTATAATCTGAGCTACCCTAGACTGCAGAGCGGTGTGATCTATAATCTGAGCTACCCTAGACTGCAGAGCGGTGTGATCTATAATCTGAACTAGACTACAGAGCGCTGTGAAATATAATCTGAGCTACCCTAGACTACAGAGCGCGGTGATCTATAATCTGAGCTACCCTAGTCTACAGAGCGCTGTGAACTATAATCTGAGCTACCCTAGACTACAGAGCGCTGTGAACTATAATCTGAGCTCCCCTAGACTACAGAGCGCTGTGATCTATAATCTGAGCTACCCTAGCCTGCAGAGCGCTGTGATCTATAATCTGAGCTACCCTAGACTGCAGAGCGCTGTGATCTATAATCTGAGCAACCCTAGACTGCAGAGCGCTGTGATATATAATCTGAACTAGACTACAGAGCGCTGTGAAATATAATCTGAGCTACCATAGACCACAGAGCGCTGTGAACTATAATCTGAGCTACCCTGGACTACAGAGCGCTGTGATCTATAATCTGAACTAGACTACAGAACGCTGTGAACGATAATCTGAGCTACCCTAGCCTGCAGAGCGCTGTGATCTATAATCTGAGTTACCCTAGCCTGCAGAGAGCTGTGAACTATAATCTGAGCTCCCCTAGACTACAGAGGGCTGTGAAATATAATCTGAGCTACTCTAGACTACAGAGCGCTGTGAACTATAATCTGAGCTACCCTAGCCTGCAGAGCGCTGTGAACTATAATCTGAGCTCCCCTAGACTACAGAGAGCTGTGAACTATAATCTGAGCTCCCCTAGACTACAGAGCGCTGTGAACTATAATCTGAGCTCCCCTAGACTACAGAGCGCTGTGAACTATAATCTGAGCTCCCCTAGACTACAGAGCGCTATGAACTATAATTTGAGCTACCCTAGACTACAGAGCACTGTGAACTATAATCTGAGCTACCCTAGCCTGCAGAGCGCTGTGAAATATTATCCGAGCTCCCCTAGACTACAGAGCGCTGTGAAATATTATCCGAGCTCCCCTAGACTACAGAGCGCTGTGAACTATAATCTGAGCTACCCTAGACTACAGAGCGCTGTGAACTATAATCTGAGCTACCCTAGACTACAGAGCGCTGTGAACTATAATATGACCTACACTAGACTACAGAGCGCTGTGAACTGTAATCTGAGCTACTCTAGACTACAGAGCGCTGTGAACTATAATCTGAGCTACCCTAGCCTGCAGAGCGCTGTGAACTATAATCTGAGCTACTCTAGACTAGAGAGCGCTGTGAACTATAATCTGAGCTACCCTAGACTACAGAGCGCTGTGAACTATAATCTGAGCTACCCTAGACTACAGAGCGCTGTGAACTATAATCTGAGCTACCCTAGCCTGCAGAGCGCTGTGATCTATAATCTGAGCTACCCTAGCCTGCAGAGCGCTGTGAACTATAATCTGAGCTCCCCTAGACTACAGAGAGCTGTGAACTATAATCTGAGCTACCCTAGCCTGCAGAGCGCTGTGAACTATAATCTGAGCTCCCCTAGACTACAGAGCGCTGTGAATTATATTCTGAGCTACCCTAGACTACAGAGCGCTGTGAACTATAACCTGAGCTACCCTAGACTACAGAGCGCTGTGATCTATAATCAGAGTTACCCTAGCCTGCAGAGAGCTGGGAACTATAATCTGAGCTCCCCTAGACTACAGAGCGCTGTGAAATATAATCTGAGCTACTCTAGACTACAGAGCGCTGTGAACTATAATCTGAGCTCCCCTAGACTACAGAGAGCTGTGAACTATAATCTGAGCTCCCCTAGACTACAGAGCGCTGTGAACTATAATCTGAGCTACCCTAGACTACAGAGCGCTGTGAACTATAATCTGAGCTACCCTAGCATGCAGAGCACTGTGATCTATAATCTGAGCTACCATAGACTACAGAGCGCTGTGAATTATAATCTGAGCTACCCTAGCCTGCAGAGCGCTGTGAACTATAATCTGAGCTCCCCTAGACTACAGAGCGCTGTGAACTATAATCTGAGCTACCCTAGACTACAGAGCGCTGTGAACTATAATCTGAGCTACCCTAGACTACAGAGCGCTGTGAACTATAATCTGAGCTACCCTAGACTACAGAGCGCTGTGAACTATAATCTGAGCTACCCTAGACTACAGAGCGCTGTGATCTATAATCTGAGCTACCCTAGACTGCAGAGCGGTGTGATCTATAATCTGAACTACCCTAGACTGCAGAGCGGTGTGATCTATAATCTGAACTAGACTACAGAGCGCTGTGATCTATAATCTGAGCTACCCTAGTCTACAGAGCGCTGTGAACTATAATCTGAGCTACCCTAGACTACAGAGCGCTGTGACCTATAATCTGAGCTCCCCTAGACTACAGAGCGCTGTGATCTATAATCTGAGCTACCCTAGCCTGCAGAGCGCTGTGATCTATAATCTGAGCTACCCTAGACTGCAGAGCGCTGTGATCTATAATCTGAGCAACCCTAGACTGCAGAGCGCTGTGATATATAATCTGAACTAGACTACAGAGCGCTGTGAACTATAATCTGTGCTACCCTGGACTACAGAGCGCTGTGATCTATAATCTGAACTAGACTACAGAACGCTGTGAACGATAATCTGAGCTACCCTAGCCTGCAGAGCGCTGTGATCTATAATCTGAGTTACCCTAGCCTGCAGAGAGCTGTGAACTATAATCTGAGCTCCCCTAGACTACAGAGGGCTGTGAAATATAATCTGAGCTACTCTAGACTACAGAGCGCTGTGAATTATAATCTGAGCTACCCTAGCCTGCAGAGCGCTGTGAACTATAATCTGAGCTCCCCTAGACTACAGAGAGCTGTGAACTATAATCTGAGCTCCCCTAGACTACAGAGCGCTGTGAACTATAATCTGAGCTCCCCTAGACTACAGAGCGCTGTGAACTATAATCTGAGCTCCCCTAGACTACAGAGCGCTATGAACTATAATCTGAGCTACCCTAGACTACAGAGCACTGTGAACTATAATCTGAGCTACCATAGACTACAGAGCGCTGTGAATTATAATCTGAGCTACCCCAGCCTGCAGAGCGCTGTGAACTATAATCTGAGCTCCCCTAGACTACAGAGCGCTGTGAACTATAATCTGAGCTACCCTAGACTACAGAGCGCTGTGAACTATAATCTGAGCTACCCTAGACTACAGAGCGCTGTGAACTATAATCTGAGCTACCCTAGACTACAGAGCGCTGTGAACTATAATCTGAGCTACCCTAGACTACAGAGCGCTGTGATCTATAATCTGAGCTACCCTAGACTGCAGAGCGGTGTGATCTATAATCTGAGCTACCCTAGACTGCAGAGCGGTGTGATCTATAATCTGAACTAGACTACAGAGCGCTGTGAAATATAATCTGAGCTACCCTAGACTACAGAGCGCTGTGATCTATAATGTGAGCTACCCTAGTCTACAGAGCGCTGTGAACTATAATCTGAGCTACCCTAGACTACAGAGCGCTGTGAACTATAATCTGAGCTCCCCTAGACTACAGAGCGCTGTGATCTATAATCTGAGCTACCCTAGCCTGCAGAGCGCTGTGATCTATAATCTGAGCTACCCTAGACTGCAGAGCGCTGTGATCTATAATCTGAGCAACCCTAGACTGCAGAGCGCTGTGATATATAATCTGAACTAGACTACAGAGCGCTGTGAACTATAATCTGAGCTACCCTGGACTACAGAGCGCTGTGATCTATAATCTGAACTAGACTACAGAACGCTGTGAACGATAATCTGAGCTACCCTAGCCTGCAGAGCGCTGTGATCTATAATCTGAGTTACCCTAGCTTGCAGAGAGCTGTGAACTATAATCTGAGCTCCCCTAGACTACAGAGAGCTGTGAAATATAATCTGAGCTACTCTAGACTACAGAGCGCTGTGAACTATAATCTGAGCTACCCTAGCCTGCAGAGCGCTGTGAACTATAATCTGAGCTCCCCTAGACTACAGAGAGCTGTGAACTATAATCTGAGCTCCCCTAGACTACAGAGCGCTGTGAACTATAATCTGAGCTCCCCTAGACTACAGAGCGCTGTGAACTATAATCTGAGCTCCCCTAGACTACAGAGCGCTATGAACTATAATCTGAGCTACCCTAGACTACAGAGCACTGTGAACTATAATCTGAGCTACCCAAGCCTGCAGAGCACTGTGATCTATAATCTGAGCTACCATAGACTACAGAGCGCTGTGAATTATAATCTGAGCTACCCTAGCCTGCAGAGCGCTGTGAACTATAATCTGAGCTCCCCTAGACTACAGAGCGCTGTGAACTATAATCTGAGCTACTCTAGACTACAGAGCGCTGTGAACTATAATCTGAGCTACCCTAGACTACAGAGCGCTGTGATCTATAATCTGAGCTACCCTAGACTGCAGAGCGCTGTGATCTATAATCTGAGCTACCCTAGAATGCAGAGCGGTGTGATCTATAATCTGAACTAGACTACAGAGCGCTG
Organism: Hypanus sabinus; assembly: GCF_030144855.1. Lineage (NCBI taxonomy): Eukaryota > Metazoa > Chordata > Chondrichthyes > Myliobatiformes > Dasyatidae > Hypanus > Hypanus sabinus. The sequence continues at coordinate 31,800 of NW_026781467.1, read as the reverse complement.
TGAAATATAATCTGAGCTACCCTAGACTACAGAGCGCTGTGATCAATAATCTGAGCTACCCTAGACTACAGAGCGCTGTGAACTATAATCTGAGCTACCCTAGACTACAGAGCGCTGTGAACTATAATCTGAGCTCCCCTAGACTACAGAGCGCTGTGATCTATAATCTGAGCTACCCTAGCCTGCAGAGCGCTGTGATCTATAATCTGAGCTACCCTAGACTGCAGAGCGTGTGATCTATAATCTGAGCTACCCTAGACTGCAGAGCGCTGTGATCTATAATCTGAACTAGACTACAGAGCGCTGTGAACTATAATCAGAGCTACCCTGGACTACAGAGCGCTGTGATCTATAATCTGAACTAGACTACAGAACGCTGTGAAATATAATCTGAGCTCCCCTAGACTACAGAGCGCTGTGATCTATAATCTGAGCTACCCTAGACTGCAGAGCGCTGTGAACTATAATCTGAACTAGACTGCAGAGCGCTGTGAACTATAATCTGAACTAGACTACAGACCGCTGTGAACTATAATCTGAGCTACCCTAGACTACAGAGCGCCGTGAGCTATAATCTGAACTAGACTACAGAGCGCTGTGAAATATTATCTGTGCTACCCTAGACTACAGTGCGCTATAATCTGAGCTACCCTAGACTACAGAGCGCTGTGATCTATAATCTGAACTAGACTACAGAGCGCTGTGAACTATAGTCTGAGCTACCCTAGACTACAGAGCGCTGTGAACTATAAACTGAGCTACCCCAGACTACAGAGGGCTGTGAACTATAATCTGAGCTACCCTAACCTGCAGAGCGCTGTGAACTATGATCTGAACTAGACTACAGAGCGCTGTGCACTATAATCTGAGCTACCCTAGACAACAGAGCGCTGTGAACTATAATCTGAGCTACCGTAGTCTACAGAGCGCTATAATCGGAGCTAACCTAGACTACAGAGCGCTGTGAACTATAATCTGAGCTACCCTAGTCTACAGAGCGCTGTGAACTATAATCGGAGCTACCCTAGACTACAGAGCGCTGTGAACTATAATCTGAGCTACCCTAGTCTACAGAGCGCTGTGAACTATCATCGGAGCTACCCTAGACTACAGAGCGCTGTGAACTATAATCTGAGCTACCCTAGACTACAGAGAGCTGTGATCTATAATCTGAGCTCCCCTAGACTACGGAGCGCTGTGAACTATAATCTGAGCTACCCTAGACTACAGAGCGCTGTGAACTACAATCTGAGCTCCCCTAGACTGCAGAGCGCTGTGATCTATAATCTGAGCTACACTAGACTACAGAGCGCTGTAAACTATAATCAAAGCGACCCTAGACTACAGAGCGCTGTGATCTATAATCTGAGCTACCCTAGACTGCAGAGCGCTGTGATCTATAATCTGAACTAGACTACAGGGCGCTGTGAACTATAATCTGAGCTACCCTGGACTACAGAGCGCTGTGATCTATAATCTGAGCTACCCTAGACTACAGAGCGCTGTGAACTATAATCTGAGCCACCCTAGACTACAGAGCGCTGTGAACTATAAACTGAACTACCCTAGACTACAGAGCACTGTGAACTATATTCTGAGCTACCCTAGACTACAGAGCGCTGTGAAATATAATCTGAGCTACCCTAGACTACAGAGCGCTGTGAACTATAATCTGAGCTCCCTAGACTACAGAGCACTGTGAACTATAATCTGAGCTCCCCTAGACTACAGAGCGCTGTGATCTATAATCTGAACTAGACTACAGAGCACTGTGAACTATAATCTGAGCTCCCCTAGACTGCAGAGCGCTGTGAAATATTATCCGAGCTCCCCTAGACTACAGAGCGCTGAGAAATATTATCCGAGCTCCCCTACACTACAGAGCGCTGTGAACTATAATCTGAGCTACCCTAGACTACAGAGCGCTGTGAACTATAATCTGAGCTACCCTAGACTACAGAGCGCTGTGAACTATAATATGACCTACACTAGACTACAGAGCGCTGTGAACTGTAATCTGAGCTACTCTAGACTACAGAGCGCGGTAAACTATAATCTGAGCTACCCTAGACTACAGAGCGCTGTGAACTATAATCTGAGCTACCCTAGCCTGCAGAGCGCTGTGAATTATAATCTGAGCTACTCTAGACTACAGAGCGCTGTGAACTATAATCTGAGCTACCCTAGACTACAGAGCGCTGTGAACTATAAACTGAACTACACTAGACTACAGAGCACTGTGAACTATATTCTGAGCTACCCTAGCCTGCAGAGCGCTGTGATCTATAATCTGAGCTACCCTAGCCTGCAGAGCGCTGTGAACTATAATCTGAGCTACCCTAGCCTGCAGAGCGCTGTGATCTATAATCTGAGCTACCCTAGCCTGCAGAGCGCTGTGAACTATAATCTGAGCTCCCCTAGACTACAGAGCGCTGTGAACTATAATCTGAGCTACCCTAGACTACAGAGCGCTGTGATCTATAATCTGAGTTACCCTAGCCTGCAGAGAGCTGTGAACTATAATCTGAGGTCCCCTAGACTACAGAGCGCTGTGAAATATAATCTGAGGTACTCTAAACTACAGAGCGCTGTGAACTATAATCTGAGCTACCCTAGCCTGCAGAGCACTGTGATCTATAATCTGAGCTACCATAGACTACAGAGAGCTGTGAACTATAATCTGAGCTACCCTAGACTACAGAGCTCTGTGAATTATAATCTGAGCTACCCTAGCCTGCAGTGCGCTGTGAACTATAATCTGAGCTCCCCTAGACTACAGAGAGCTGTGAACTATAATCTGAGCTCCCCTAGACTACAGAGCGCTGTGAACTATAAACTGAGCTACCCCAGACTACAGAGGGCTGTGAACTATAATCTGAGCTACCCTAACCTGCAGAGCGCTGTGAACTTTGATCTGAACTAGACTACAGAGCGCTGTGCACTATAATCTGAGCTACCCTAGACAACAGAGCGCTGTGAACTATAATCTGAGCTACCCTAGTCTACAGAGCGCTATAATCGGAGCTAACCTAGACTACAGAGCGCTGTGAACTATAATCTGAGCTACCCTAGTCTACAGAGCGCTGTGAACTATAATCGGAGCTACCCTAGACTACAGAGCGCTGTGAACTATAATCTGAGCTACCCTAGTCTACAGAGCGCTGTGAACTATCATCGGAGCTACCCTAGACTACAGAGCGCTGTGAACTATAATCTGAGCTACCCTAGACTACAGAGAGCTGTGATCTATAATCTGAGCTCCCCTAGACTACGGAGCGCTGTGAACTATAATCTGAGCTACCCTAGACTACAGAGCGCTGTGAACTACAATCTGAGCTCCCCTAGACTGCAGAGCGCTGTGATCTATAATCTGAGCTACACTAGACTACAGAGCGCTGTAAACTATAATCAAAGCGACCCTAGACTACAGAGCGCTGTGATCTATAATCTGAGCTACCCTAGACTGCAGAGCGCTGTGATCTATAATCTGAACTAGACTACAGAGCGCTGTGAACTATAATCTGAGCTACCCTGGACTACAGAGCGCTGTGATCTATAATCTGAGCTACCCTAGACTACAGAGCGCTGTGAACTATAATCTGAGCCACCCTAGACTACAGAGCGCTGTGAACTATAAACTGAACTACCCTAGACTACAGAGCACTGTGAACTATATTCTGAGCTACCCTAGACTACAGAGCGCTGTGAAATATAATCTGAGCTACCCTAGACTACAGAGCGCTGTGAACTATAATCTGAGCTCCCTAGACTACAGAGCACTGTGAACTATAATCTGAGCTCCCCTAGACTACAGAGCGCTGTGATCTATAATCTGAACTAGACTACAGAGCACTGTGAACTATAATCTGAGCTCCCCTAGACTGCAGAGCGCTGTGAAATATTATCCGAGCTCCCCTAGACTACAGAGCGCTGAGAAATATTATCCGAGCTCCCCTACACTACAGAGCGCTGTGAACTATAATCTGAGCTACCCTAGACTACAGAGCGCTGTGAACTATAATCTGAGCTACCCTAGACTACAGAGCGCTGTGAACTATAATATGACCTACACTAGACTACAGAGCGCTGTGAACTGTAATCTGAGCTACTCTAGACTACAGAGCGCGGTAAACTATAATCTGAGCTACCCTAGACTACAGAGCGCTGTGAACTATAATCTGAGCTACCCTAGCCTGCAGAGCGCTGTGAATTATAATCTGAGCTACTCTAGACTACAGAGCGCTGTGAACTATAATCTGAGCTACCCTAGACTACAGAGCGCTGTGAACTATAAACTGAACTACACTAGACTACAGAGCACTGTGAACTATATTCTGAGCTACCCTAGCCTGCAGAGCGCTGTGATCTATAATCTGAGCTACCCTAGCCTGCAGAGCGCTGTGAACTATAATCTGAGCTACCCTAGCCTGCAGAGCGCTGTGATCTATAATCTGAGCTACCCTAGCCTGCAGAGCGCTGTGAACTATAATCTGAGCTCCCCTAGACTACAGAGCGCTGTGAACTATAATCTGAGCTACCCTAGACTACAGAGCGCTGTGATCTATAATCTGAGTTACCCTAGCCTGCAGAGAGCTGTGAACTATAATCTGAGGTCCCCTAGACTACAGAGCGCTGTGAAATATAATCTGAGGTACTCTAAACTACAGAGCGCTGTGAACTATAATCTGAGCTACCCTAGCCTGCAGAGCACTGTGATCTATAATCTGAGCTACCATAGACTACAGAGAGCTGTGAACTATAATCTGAGCTACCCTAGACTACAGAGCTCTGTGAATTATAATCTGAGCTCCCCTAGACTACAGAGCGCTGTGAACTATAATCTGAGCTACCCTAGACTACAGAGCGCTGTGAACTATAATCTGAGCTACCCTAGCCTGCAGAGCACTGTGATCTATAATCTGAGCTACCATAGACTACAGAGCGCTGTGAATTATAATCTGAGCTACCCTAGCCTGCAGAGCGCTGTGAACTATAATCTGAGCTCCCCTAGACTACAGAGCGCTGTGAACTATAATCTGAGCTACCCTAGACTACAGAGCGCTGTGAACTATAATCTGAGCTACCCTAGACTACAGAGCGCTGTGAACTATAATCTGAGCTACCCTAGACTACAGAGCGCTGTGATCTATAATCTGAGCTACCCTACACTGCAGAGCGCGGTGATCTATAATCTGAGCTACCCTAGACTGCAGAGCGGTGTGATCTATAATCTGAACGAGACTACAGAGCGCTGTGAAATATAATCTGAGCTACCCTAGACTACAGAGCGCTGTGATCTATAATCTGAGCTACCCTAGACTACAGAGCGCTGTGAACTATAATCTGAGCTACCCTAGCCTGCAGAGCACTGTGATCTACAATCTGAGCTACCATAGACTACAGAGCGCTGTGAATTATAATCTGAGCTACCCTAGCCTGCAGAGCGCTGTGAACTATAATCTGAGCTCCCCTAGACTACAGAGCGCTGTGAACTATAATCTGAGCTACTCTAGACTACAGAGCGCTGTGAACTATAATCTGAGCTACCCTAGACTACAGAGCGCTGTGATCTATAATCTGAGCTACCCTAGCCTGCAGAGCGCTGTGATCTATAATCTGAGCTACCCTAGACTGCAGAGCGCTGTGATCTATAATCTGAGCTACCCTAGACTGCAGAGCGCTGTGATCTATAATCTGAACTAGACTAAAGAGCGCTGTGAACTATAATCTGAGCTACCCTGGACTACAGAGCGCTGTGATCTATAATCTGAACTAGACTACAGAACGCTGTGAACGATAATCTGAGCTACCCTAGCCTGCAGAGCGCTGTGATCTATAATCTGAGTTACCCTTGCCTGCAGAGAGCTGTGAACTATAATCTGAGCTCCCCTAGACTACAGAGGGCTGTGAAATATAATCTGAGCTACTCTAGACTACAGAGCGCTGTGAACTATAATCTGAGCTACCCTAGGCTGCAGAGCGCTGTGAACTATAATCTGAGCTCCCCTAGACTACAGAGAGCTGTGAACTATAATCTGAGCCCCCCTAGAATACAGAGCGCTGTGAACTATAATCTGAGCTACCCTAGACTACAGAGCGCTGTGAACTATAATCTGAGCTACCCTAGCCTGCAGAGCACTGTGATCTACAATCTGAGCTACCATAGACTACAGAGCGCTGTGAATTATAATCTGAGCTACCCTAGCCTGCAGAGCGCTGTGAACTATAATCTGAGCTCCCCTAGACTACAGAGCGCTGTGAACTATAATCTGAGCTACTCTAGACTACAGAGCGCTGTGAACTATAATCTGAGCTACCCTAGACTACAGAGCGCTGTGATCTATAATCTGAGCTACCCTAGACTGCAGAGCGCTGTGATCTATAATCTGAGCTACCCTAGACTGCAGAGCGGTGTGATCTATAATCTGAACTAGACTACAGAGCGCTGTGAAATATAATCTGAGCTACCCTAGACTACAGAGCGCTGTGATCAATAATCTGAGCTACCCTAGACTACAGAGCGCTGTGAACTATAATCTGAGCTACCCTAGACTACAGAGCGCTGTGAACTATAATCTGAGCTCCCCTAGACTACAGAGCGCTGTGATCTATAATCTGAGCTACCCTAGCCTGCAGAGCGCTGTGATCTATAATCTGAGCTACCCTAGACTGCAGAGCGCTGTGATCTATAATCTGAGCTACCCTACACTGCAGAGCGCTGTGATCTATAATCTGAGCTACCCTAGACTGCAGAGCGCTGTGATCTATAATCTGAGCTACCCTACACTGCAGAGCGCTGTGATCTATAATCTGAACTAGACTACAGAGCGTTGTGAACTATAATCTGAGCTACCCTGGACTACAGAGCGCTGTGATCTATAATCTGAACTAGACTACAGAACGCTGTGAAATATAATCTGAGCTCCCCTAGACTACAGAGCGCTGTGATCTATAATCTGAGCTACCCTAGACTGCAGAGCGCTGTGAACTGTAATCTGAACTAGACTGCAGAGCGCTGTGAACTATAATCTGAACTAGACTACAGACCGCTGTGAACTATAATCTGAGCTACCCTAGACTACAGAGCGCTGTGATCTATAATCTGAGCTACCCTAGACTACAGAGCGCTGTGAACTATAATCTGAGCTACCCTAGACTACAGAGCGCTGTGAACTATAATCTGAGCTCCCCTAGACTACAGAGCGCTGTGATCTATAATCTGAGCTACCCTAGCCTGCAGAGCGCTGTGATCTATAATCTGAGCTACCCTAGACTGCAGAGCGCTGTGATCTATAATCTGAGCTACCCTAGACTGCAGAGCGCTGTGATCTATAATCTGAACTAGACTAAAGAGCGCTGTGAACTATAATCTGAGCTACCCTGGACTACAGAGCGCTGTGATCTATAATCTGAACTAGACTACAGAACGCTGTGAACGATAATCTGAGCTACCCTAGCCTGCAGAGCGCTGTGATCTATAATCTGAGTTACCCTTGCCTGCAGAGAGCTGTGAACTATAATCTGAGCTCCCCTAGACTACAGAGGGCTGTGAAATATAATCTGAGCTACTCTAGACTACAGAGCGCTGTGAACTATAATCTGAGCTACCCTAGGCTGCAGAGCGCTGTGAACTATAATCTGAGCTCCCCTAGACTACAGAGAGCTGTGAACTATAATCTGAGCCCCCCTAGAATACAGAGCGCTGTGAACTATAATCTGAGCTACCCTAGACTACAGAGCGCTGTGAACTATAATCTGAGCTACCCTAGCCTGCAGAGCACTGTGATCTACAATCTGAGCTACCATAGACTACAGAGCGCTGTGAATTATAATCTGAGCTACCCTAGCCTGCAGAGCGCTGTGAACTATAATCTGAGCTCCCCTAGACTACAGAGCGCTGTGAACTATAATCTGAGCTACTCTAGACTACAGAGCGCTGTGAACTATAATCTGAGCTACCCTAGACTACAGAGCGCTGTGATCTATAATCTGAGCTACCCTAGCCTGCAGAGCGCTGTGATCTATAATCTGAGCTACCCTAGACTGCAGAGCGCTGTGATCTATAATCTGAGCTACCCTAGACTGCAGAGCGCTGTGATCTATAATCTGAACTAGACTAAAGAGCGCTGTGAACTATAATCTGAGCTACCCTGGACTACAGAGCGCTGTGATCTATAATCTGAACTAGACTACAGAACGCTGTGAACGATAATCTGAGCTACCCTAGCCTGCAGAGCGCTGTGATCTATAATCTGAGTTACCCTTGCCTGCAGAGAGCTGTGAACTATAATCTGAGCTCCCCTAGACTACAGAGGGCTGTGAAATATAATCTGAGCTACTCTAGACTACAGAGCGCTGTGAACTATAATCTGAGCTACACTAGGCTGCAGAGCGCTGTGAACTATAATCTGAGCTCCCCTAGACTACAGAGAGCTGTGAACTATAATCTGAGCCCCCCTAGAATACAGAGCGCTGTGAACTATAATCTGAGCTACCCTAGACTACAGAGCGCTGTGAACTATAATCTGAGCTACCCTAGCCTGCAGAGCACTGTGATCTACAATCTGAGCTACCATAGACTACAGAGCGCTGTGAATTATAATCTGAGCTACCCTAGCCTGCAGAGCGCTGTGAACTATAATCTGAGCTCCCCTAGACTACAGAGCGCTGTGAACTATAATCTGAGCTACTCTAGACTACAGAGCGCTGTGAACTATAATCTGAGCTACCCTAGACTACAGAGCGCTGTGATCTATAATCTGAGCTACCCTAGACTGCAGAGCGCTGTGATCTATAATCTGAGCTACCCTAGACTGCAGAGCGGTGTGATCTATAATCTGAACTAGACTACAGAGCGCTGTGAAATATAATCTGAGCTACCCTAGACTACAGAGCGCTGTGATCAATAATCTGAGCTACCCTAGACTACAGAGCGCTGTGAACTATAATCTGAGCTACCCTAGACTACAGAGCGCTGTGAACTATAATCTGAGCTCCCCTAGACTACAGAGCGCTGTGATCTATAATCTGAGCTACCCTAGCCTGCAGAGCGCTGTGATCTATAATCTGAGCTACCCTAGACTGCAGAGCGCTGTGATCTATAATCTGAGCTACCCTACACTGCAGAGCGCTGTGATCTATAATCTGAACTAGACTACAGAGCGTTGTGAACTATAATCTGAGCTACCCTGGACTACAGAGCGCTGTGATCTATAATCTGAACTAGACTACAGAACGCTGTGAAATATAATCTGAGCTCCCCTAGACTACAGAGCGCTGTGATCTATAATCTGAGCTACCCTAGACTGCAGAGCGCTGTGAACTGTAATCTGAACTAGACTGCAGAGCGCTGTGAACTATAATCTGAACTAGACTACAGACCGCTGTGAACTATAATCTGAGCTACCCTAGACTACAGAGCGCAGTGAACTATAATCTGAACTAGGCTACAGAGCGCTGTGAAAGATTATCTGTGCTACCCTAGACTACAGTGCGCTATAATCTGAGCTACCCTAGACTACAGAGCGCTGTGATCTATAATCTGAACTAGACTACAGAGCGCTGTGAACTATAGTCTGAGCTACCCTAGACTACAGAGCGCTCTGAACTATAAACTGAGCTACCCCAGACTACAGAGGGCTGTGAACTATAATCTGAGCTACCCTAGCCTGCAGAGCGCTGTGAACTATGATCTGAACTAGACTACAGAGCGCTGTGTACTATAATCTGAGCTACCCTAGACAACAGAGCGCTGTGAAATATAATCTGAGCTACCCTAGACTTCAGAGCGCTGTGAACTATAATCTGAGCTACCCTAGTCTACAGAGCGCTATAATCGGAGCTAACCTAGACTACAGAGCGCTGTGAACTATAATCTGAGCTACCCTAGTCTACAGAGCGCTGTGAACTATAATCGGAGCTACCCTAGACTACAGAGCGCTGTGAACTATAATCGGAGCTACCCTAGACTACAGAGCGCTGTGATCTATAATCTGAGCTCCCCTAGACTACAGAGCGCTGTGAACTATAATCTGAGCTACCCTAGACTACAGAGCGCTGTGAACTATAATCTGAGCTCCCCTAGACTACAGAGCGCTGCGATCTATAATCTGAGCTACACTAGCCTGCAGAGCGCTGTGATCTATAATCTGAGCTACCCTAGACTGCAGAGCGCTGTGATCTATAATCTGAGCTACCCTAGACTGCAGAGCGCTGTGATCTATAATCTGAACTAGACTACAGAGCGCTGTGAACTATAATCTGAGCTACCCTGGACTACAGACGCTGAGATCTATAATCTGAACTAGACTACAGAACGCTGTGAAATATAATCTGAGCTCCCCTAGACTACAGAGCGCTGTGATCTATAATCTGAGCTACCCTAGACTGCAGAGCGCTGTGAACTATAATCTGAACTAGACTGCAGAGCGCTGTGAACTATAATCTGAGCTACCCTAGACTACAGTGCGCTGTGAACTATAATCTGAGCTACCCTAGACTACAGAGCGCTGTGAACTATAATCTGAGCTACCCTAGACTACAGAGCGCTGTGAACTATAATCTGAGCTACCCTAGACTACAGAGCGCTGTGAACTATAATCTGAGCTACCCTAGACTACAGAGCTCTGTGAACTATAATCTGAGCTACCCTAGACTACAGAGCGCTGTGAACTATAATCTGAGCTACACTAGACTACAGAGCGCTGTGAACTATAATCTGAGCTACCCTAGACTACAGAGCGCTGTGATCTATAATCTGAGCTACCCTAGACTGCAGAGTGCTGTGATCTATAATCTGAGCTACCCTAGACTGCAGAGCGGTGTGATCTATAATCTGATCTAGACTACAGAGCGCTGTGAAATATAATCTGAGCTACCCTAGACTACAGAGCGCTGTGATCTATAATCTGAGCTACCCTAGACTACAGAGCACTGTGAACTATAATCTGAGCTACCCTAGACTACAGAGCGCTGTGAACTATAATCTGAGCTACCCTAGACTACAGAGCGCTGTGAAGTATAATCTGAGCTACCCTTGTCTACAGAGCGCTGTGAACTATAATCTGAGCTACCCTAGACTACAGAGCGCTGTGAACTATAATCGGAGCTACCCTAGACTACTGAGCGATGTGAAGTATAATCTGAGCTACCCTAGACTACAGAGCGCTGTGAACTATAATCTGAGCAACCCTAGTCTACAGAGCGCTATAATCGGAGCTACCCTAGACTACAGAGCGCTGTGAACTATAATCTGAGCTACCCTAGTCTACAGAGCGCTGTGAACTATAATCTGAGGTACCCTAGACTACCGAGCGCTGTGAACTATAATCTGAGCTACCCTAGACTACAGAGCACAATGAACTATAATCTGAGCTTCCCTAGACTACAGAGCGCTGTGAACTATAATCTGAGCAACCCTAGACTACAGAGCGCTGTGAACTATAATCTGAGCTACCCTAGACTACAGAGCTCTGTGAACTATAATCTGAGCTACCCTAGACTACAGAGCGCTGTCAACTATAATCTGAGCTACCCTAGCCTACAGGGCGCTGTGAACTATAATCTGAGCTACCCTAGACTACAGAGCGCTGTGAACTATAATCTGAGCTACCCTAGACTACAGAGCGCTGTGAACTATAATCGGAGCTACCCTAGACTACAGAGCGCTGTGAACTATAATCGGAGCTACCCTAGACTACAGAGCGCTGTGATCTATAATCTGAGCTACCCTAGACTGCAGAGCGCTGTGATCTATAATCTGAGCTACCCTAGACTACAGAGCGCTGTGAACTATAATCTGAGCTACCCTAGACTACAGAGCGCTGTGATCTATAATCTGAGCTACCCTAGACTGCAGAGCGCTGTGATCTATAATCTGAGCTACCCTAGACTACAGAGCGCTGTGAACTATAATCTGAGCTACCCTAGACTACAGAGCTCTGTGAACTATAATCTGAGCTACCCTAGACTACAGAGCGCTGTGAACTATAATGTGAGCTACCCTAGACTACAGGGCGCTGTGAACTATAATCTGAGCTACCCTAGACTACAGAGCGCTGTGAACTATAATCTGAGCTACCCTAGACTACAGAGCGCTGTGAACTATAATCTGAGCTACCCTAGACTACAGAGCGCTGTGAACTATAATCGGAGCTACCCTAGACTACAGAGCGCTGTGATCTATAATCTGAGCTACCCTAGACTGCAGAACGCTGTGATCTATAATCTGAGCTACCCTAGACTACAGAGCGCTGTGAACTATAATCTGAGCTACCCTAGACTACAGAGCGCTGTGATCTATAATCGGAGCTACCCTAGACTGCAGAGCGCTGTGATCTATAATCTGAGCTACCCTAGACTGCAGAGCTGTGTGATCTATAATCTGAACTAGACTACAGAGCGCTGTGATCTATAATCTGAGCTACCCTAGACTACAGAGCGCTGTGAACTATAATCGGAGGTACCCTAGACTTCAGAGCGCTGTGAACTATAATCTGAGCTACCCTAGACTACAGAGAGCTGTGAACTATAATCGGAGCTACCCTAGACTACAGAGCGCTGTGAAGTGTAATCTGAGCAACCCTAGACTACAGAGCGCTGTGAACTATAATCTGAGCTTCCCTAGTCTACAGAGCGCTATAATCGGAGCTACCCTAGACTACAGAGCGCTGTGAACTATAATCTGAGCTACCCTAGTCTACAGAGCGCTGTGAACTATAATCTGAGGTACCCTAGACTACCGAGCGCTGTGAACTATAATCTGAGCTACCCTAGACTACAGAGCACAATGAACTATAATCTGAGCTACCCTAGACTACAGTGCGCTATGAACTTTAATCTGAGCTACCCTAGACTACAGAGCACAGTGAACAATAATCTGAGCTACCCTAGACTACAGAGCGCTGTGAACTATAATCTGAGCTACCCTAGACTACAGAGCTCTGTGAACTATAATCTGAGCTACCCTAGACTACAGAGCGGTGTGAACTATAATCTGAGCTACCCTAGACTACAGGGCGCTGTGAACTATAATCTGAGCTACCCTAGACTACAGAGCGCTGTGAACTATAATCTGAGCTACCCTAGACTACAGAGCGCTGTGAACTATAATCTGAGCTACCCTAGACTACAGAGCGCTGTGAACTATAATCGGAGCTACCCTAGAATACAGAGCGCTGTGATCTATAATCTGAGCTACCCTAGACTGCAGAGCGCTGTGATCTATAATCTGAGCTACCCTAGACTGCAGAGCGGTGTGATCTATAATCTGAACTAGACTACAGAGCGCTGTGAAATATAATCTGAGCTACCCTAGACTACAGAGCGCTGTGATCTATAATCTGAGCTCCCCTAGACTACAGAGCGCTGTGAACTATAATCTGAGCTACCCTAGACTACAGAGCGCTGTGAACTATAATCTGAGCTCCCCTAGACTACAGAGCGCTGTGATCTATAATCTGAGCTACCCTAGCCTGCAGAGCGCTGTGATCTATAATCTGAGCTACCCTAGACTGCAGAGCGCTGTGATCTATAATCTGAGCTACCCTAGACTGCAGAGCGCTATAATCGGAGCTACCCTAGACTACAGAGCGCTGTGAACTATAATCTGAGCTACCCTAGTCTACAGAGCGCTGTGAACTATAATCTGAGGTACCCTAGACTACCGAGCGCTGTGAACTATAATCTGAGCTACCCTAGACTACAGAGCACAATGAACTATAATCTGAGCTACCCTAGACTACAGTGCGCTATGAACTTTAATCTGAGCTACCCTAGACTACAGAGCACTGTGAACTATAATCTGAGCTACCCTAGACTACAGAGCGCTGTGAACTATAATCTGAGCTACCCTAGACTACAGAGCTCTGTGAACTATAATCTGAGCTACCCTAGACTACAGAGCGGTGTGAACTATAATCTGAGCTACCCTAGACTACAGGGCGCTGTGAACTATAATCTGAGCTACCCTAGACTACAGAGCGCTGTGAACTATAATCTGAGCTACCCTAGACTACAGAGCGCTGTGAACTATAATCTGAGCTACCCTAGACTACAGAGCGCTGTGAACTATAATCGGAGCTACCCTAGACTACAGAGCGCTGTGATCTATAATCTGAGCTACCCTAGACTGCAGAGCGCTGTGATCTATAATCTGAGCTACCCTAGACTGCAGAGCGGTGTGATCTATAATCTGAACTAGACTACAGAGCGCTGTGAAATATAATCTGAGCTAACCTAGACTACAGAGCGCTGTGATCTATAATCTGAGCTCCCCTAGACTACAGAGCGCTGTGAACTATAATCTGAGCTCCCCTAGACTACAGAGCGCTGTGATCTATAATCTGAGCTACCCTAGCCTGCAGAGCGCTGTGATCTATAATCTGAGCTACCCTAGACTGCAGAGCGCTGTGATCTATAATCTGAGCTACCCTAGACTGCAGAGCGCTGTGATCTATAATCTGAACTAGACTACAGAGCGCTGTGAACTATAATCTGAGCTACCCTGGACTACAGAGCGCTGTGATCTATAATCTGAACTAGACTACAGAACGCTGTGAAATATAATCTGAGCTCCCCTAGACTACAGAGCGCTGTGATCTATAATCTGAGCTACCCTAGACTGCAGAGCGCTGTGAACTATAATCTGAACTAGACTGCAGAGCGCTGTGAACTATAATCTGAACTAGACTACAGACCGCTGTGAACTATAATCTGAGCTACCCTAGACTACAGAGCGCAGTAAACTATAATCTGAACTAGACTACAGAGCACTGTGAAATATAATCTGAGCTACCCTAGACTACAGAGCGCTATAATCTGAGCTACCCTAGACTACAGAGCGCTGTGATCTATAATCTGAACTAGACTACAGAGCGCTGTGAAATATAATCTGAGCTACCCTAGACTACAGAGCGCTGTGAACTATAGTCTGAGCTACCCTAGACTACAGAGCGCTGTGAACTATAAACTGAGCTACCCCAGACTACAGAGGGCTGTGAAATATAATCTGAGCTACCCTAGCCTGCAGAGCGCTGTGAACTGTAACCTGAACTAGACTACAGAGCGCTGTGCACTATAATCTGAGCTACCCTAGACTACAGAGCGCTGTGAAATATAATCTGAGCTACCCTAGACTACAGAGCGCTCTGAACTATAATCTGAGCTACCCTAGACTGCAGAGCGCTGTGAACTATAATCTGAACTAGACTGCAGAGCGCTGTGAACTATAATCTGAGCTACCCTAGACTACAGTGCGCTGTGAACTATAATCTGAGCTACCCTAGACTACAGAGCGCTGTGAACTATAATCTGAGCTACCCTAGACTACAGAGCGCTGTGAACTATAATCTGAGCTACCCTAGACTACAGAGCGCTGTGAACTATAATCTGAGCTACCCTAGACTACAGAGCTCTGTGAACTATAATCTGAGCTACCCTAGACTACAGAGCGCTGTGAACTATAATCTGAGCTACACTAGACTACAGAGCGCTGTGAACTATAATCTGAGCTACCCTAGACTACAGAGCGCTGTGATCTATAATCTGAGCTACCCTAGACTGCAGAGTGCTGTGATCTATAATCTGAGCTACCCTAGACTGCAGAGCGGTGTGATCTATAATCTGATCTAGACTACAGAGCGCTGTGAAATATAATCTGAGCTACCCTAGACTACAGAGCGCTGTGATCTATAATCTGAGCTACCCTAGACTACAGAGCACTGTGAACTATAATCTGAGCTACCCTAGACTACAGAGCGCTGTGAACTATAATCTGAGCTACCCTAGACTACAGAGCGCTGTGAAGTATAATCTGAGCTACCCTTGTCTACAGAGCGCTGTGAACTATAATCTGAGCTACCCTAGACTACAGAGCGCTGTGAACTATAATCGGAGCTACCCTAGACTACTGAGCGCTGTGAAGTATAATCTGAGCTACCCTAGACTACAGAGCGCTGTGAACTATAATCTGAGCAACCCTAGTCTACAGAGCGCTATAATCGGAGCTACCCTAGACTACAGAGCGCTGTGAACTATAATCTGAGCTACCCTAGTCTACAGAGCGCTGTGAACTATAATCTGAGGTACCCTAGACTACCGAGCGCTGTGAACTATAATCTGAGCTACCCTAGACTACAGAGCACAATGAACTATAATCTGAGCTTCCCTAGACTACAGAGCGCTGTGAACTATAATCTGAGCAACCCTAGACTACAGAGCGCTGTGAACTATAATCTGAGCTACCCTAGACTACAGAGCTCTGTGAACTATAATCTGAGCTACCCTAGACTACAGAGCGCTGTCAACTATAATCTGAGCTACCCTAGCCTACAGGGCGCTGTGAACTATAATCTGAGCTACCCTAGACTACAGAGCGCTGTGAACTATAATCTGAGCTACCCTAGACTACAGAGCGCTGTGAACTATAATCGGAGCTACCCTAGACTACAGAGCGCTGTGAACTATAATCGGAGCTACCCTAGACTACAGAGCGCTGTGATCTATAATCTGAGCTACCCTAGACTGCAGAGCGCTGTGATCTATAATCTGAGCTACCCTAGACTACAGAGCGCTGTGAACTATAATCTGAGCTACCCTAGACTACAGAGCGCTGTGATCTATAATCTGAGCTACCCTAGACTGCAGAGCGCTGTGATCTATAATCTGAGCTACCCTAGACTACAGAGCGCTGTGAACTATAATCTGAGCTACCCTAGACTACAGAGCTCTGTGAACTATAATCTGAGCTACCCTAGACTACAGAGCGCTGTGAACTATAATGTGAGCTACCCTAGACTACAGAGCGCTGTGAACTATAATCTGAGCTACCCTAGACTACAGAGCGCTGTGAACTATAATCTGAGCTACCCTAGACTACAGAGCGCTGTGAACTATAATCTGAGCTACCCTAGACTACAGAGCGCTGTGAACTATAATCGGAGCTACCCTAGACTACAGAGCGCTGTGATCTATAATCTGAGCTACCCTAGACTGCAGAACGCTGTGATCTATAATCTGAGCTACCCTAGACTACAGAGCGCTGTGAACTATAATCTGAGCTACCCTAGACTACAGAGCGCTGTGATCTATAATCGGAGCTACCCTAGACTGCAGAGCGCTGTGATCTATAATCTGAGCTACCCTAGACTGCAGAGCTGTGTGATCTATAATCTGAACTAGACTACAGAGCGCTGTGATCTATAATCTGAGCTACCCTAGACTACAGAGCGCTGTGAACTATAATCGGAGGTACCCTAGACTTCAGAGCGCTGTGAACTATAATCTGAGCTACCCTAGACTACAGAGAGCTGTGAACTATAATCGGAGCTACCCTAGACTACAGAGCGCTGTGAAGTGTAATCTGAGCAACCCTAGACTACAGAGCGCTGTGAACTATAATCTGAGCTTCCCTAGTCTACAGAGCGCTATAATCGGAGCTACCCTAGACTACAGAGCGCTGTGAACTATAATCTGAGCTACCCTAGTCTACAGAGCGCTGTGAACTATAATCTGAGGTACCCTAGACTACCGAGCGCTGTGAACTATAATCTGAGCTACCCTAGACTACAGAGCACAATGAACTATAATCTGAGCTACCCTAGACTACAGTGCGCTATGAACTTTAATCTGAGCTACCCTAGACTACAGAGCACAGTGAACAATAATCTGAGCTACCCTAGACTACAGAGCGCTGTGAACTATAATCTGAGCTACCCTAGACTACAGAGCTCTGTGAACTATAATCTGAGCTACCCTAGACTACAGAGCGGTGTGAACTATAATCTGAGCTACCCTAGACTACAGGGCGCTGTGAACTATAATCTGAGCTACCCTAGACTACAGAGCGCTGTGAACTATAATCTGAGCTACCCTAGACTACAGAGCGCTGTGAACTATAATCTGAGCTACCCTAGACTACAGAGCGCTGTGAACTATAATCGGAGCTACCCTAGAATACAGAGCGCTGTGATCTATAATCTGAGCTACCCTAGACTGCAGAGCGCTGTGATCTATAATCTGAGCTACCCTAGACTGCAGAGCGGTGTGATCTATAATCTGAACTAGACTACAGAGCGCTGTGAAATATAATCTGAGCTACCCTAGACTACAGAGCGCTGTGATCTATAATCTGAGCTCCCCTAGACTACAGAGCGCTGTGAACTATAATCTGAGCTACCCTAGACTACAGAGCGCTGTGAACTATAATCTGAGCTCCCCTAGACTACAGAGCGCTGTGATCTATAATCTGAGCTACCCTAGCCTGCAGAGCGCTGTGATCTATAATCTGAGCTACCCTAGACTGCAGAGCGCTGTGATCTATAATCTGAGCTACCCTAGACTGCAGAGCGCTATAATCGGAGCTACCCTAGACTACAGAGCGCTGTGAACTATAATCTGAGCTACCCTAGTCTACAGAGCGCTGTGAACTATAATCTGAGGTACCCTAGACTACCGAGCGCTGTGAACTATAATCTGAGCTACCCTAGACTACAGAGCACAATGAACTATAATCTGAGCTACCCTAGACTACAGTGCGCTATGAACTTTAATCTGAGCTACCCTAGACTACAGAGCACTGTGAACTATAATCTGAGCTACCCTAGACTACAGAGCGCTGTGAACTATAATCTGAGCTACCCTAGACTACAGAGCTCTGTGAACTATAATCTGAGCTACCCTAGACTACAGAGCGGTGTGAACTATAATCTGAGCTACCCTAGACTACAGGGCGCTGTGAACTATAATCTGAGCTACCCTAGACTACAGAGCGCTGTGAACTATAATCTGAGCTACCCTAGACTACAGAGCGCTGTGAACTATAATCTGAGCTACCCTAGACTACAGAGCGCTGTGAACTATAATCGGAGCTACCCTAGACTACAGAGCGCTGTGATCTATAATCTGAGCTACCCTAGACTGCAGAGCGCTGTGATCTATAATCTGAGCTACCCTAGACTGCAGAGCGGTGTGATCTATAATCTGAACTAGACTACAGAGCGCTGTGAAATATAATCTGAGCTAACCTAGACTACAGAGCGCTGTGATCTATAATCTGAGCTCCCCTAGACTACAGAGCGCTGTGAACTATAATCTGAGCTCCCCTAGACTACAGAGCGCTGTGATCTATAATCTGAGCTACCCTAGCCTGCAGAGCGCTGTGATCTATAATCTGAGCTACCCTAGACTGCAGAGCGCTGTGATCTATAATCTGAGCTACCCTAGACTGCAGAGCGCTGTGATCTATAATCTGAACTAGACTACAGAGCGCTGTGAACTATAATCTGAGCTACCCTGGACTACAGAGCGCTGTGATCTATAATCTGAACTAGACTACAGAACGCTGTGAAATATAATCTGAGCTCCCCTAGACTACAGAGCGCTGTGATCTATAATCTGAGCTACCCTAGACTGCAGAGCGCTGTGAACTATAATCTGAACTAGACTGCAGAGCGCTGTGAACTATAATCTGAACTAGACTACAGACCGCTGTGAACTATAATCTGAGCTACCCTAGACTACAGAGCGCAGTAAACTATAATCTGAACTAGACTACAGAGCACTGTGAAATATAATCTGAGCTACCCTAGACTACAGAGCGCTATAATCTGAGCTACCCTAGACTACAGAGCGCTGTGATCTATAATCTGAACTAGACTACAGAGCGCTGTGAAATATAATCTGAGCTACCCTAGACTACAGAGCGCTGTGAACTATAGTCTGAGCTACCCTAGACTACAGAGCGCTGTGAACTATAAACTGAGCTACCCCAGACTACAGAGGGCTGTGAAATATAATCTGAGCTACCCTAGCCTGCAGAGCGCTGTGAACTGTAACCTGAACTAGACTACAGAGCGCTGTGCACTATAATCTGAGCTACCCTAGACTACAGAGCGCTGTGAAATATAATCTGAGCTACCCTAGACTACAGAGCGCTCTGAACTATAATCTGAGCTACCCTAGACTACAGAGGGCTGTGAACTATAATCTGAGCTACCCTAGACTGCAGAGCGCTGTGATCTATAATCTGAGCTACCCTAGACTACAGAGCGCTGTGCACTATAATCTGAGCTACCCTAGACTACAGAGCGCTGTGAAATATAATCTGAGCTACCCTAGACTACAGAGAGCTGTGAACTATAATCGGAGCTACCCTAGACTACAGAGCGCTGTGAAGTGTAATCTGAGCTACCCTAGACTACAGAGCGCTGTGAACTATAATCTGAGCTTCCCTAGTCTACAGAGCGCTATAATCGGAGCTACCCTAGACTACAGAGCGCTGTGAACTATAATCTGAGCTACACTAGTCTACAGAGCGCTGTGAACTATAATCTGAGGTACCCTAGACTACCGAGCGCTGTGAACTATAATCTGAGCTACCCTAGACTACAGAGCACAATGAACTATAATCTGAGCTACCCTAGACTACAGTGCGCTATGAACTTTAATCTGAGCTACCCTAGACTACAGAGCACTGTGAACTATAATCTGAGCTACCCTAGACTACAGAGCGCTGTGAACTATAATCTGAGCTACCCTAGACTACAGAGCTCTGTGAACTATAATCTGAGCTACCCTAGACTACAGAGCGGTGTGAACTATAATCTGAGCTACCCTAGACTACAGGGCGCTGTGAACTATAATCTGAGCTACCCTAGACTACAGAGCGCTGTGAACTATAATCTGAGCTACCCTAGACTACAGAGCGCTGTGAACTATAATCTGAGCTACCCTAGACTACAGAGCGCTGTGAACTATAATCGGAGCTACCCTAGAATACAGAGCGCTGTGATCTATAATCTGAGCTACCCTAGACTGCAGAGCGCTGTGATCTATAATCTGAGATACCCTAGACTGCAGAGCGGTGTGATCTATAATCTGAACTAGACTACAGAGCGCTGTGAAATATAATCTGAGCTACCCTAGACTACAGAGCGCTGTGATCTATAATCTGAGCTCCCCTAGACTACAGAGCGCTGTGAACTATAATCTGAGCTACCCTAGAGTACAGAGCGCTGTGAACTATAATCTGAGCTCCCCTAGACTACAGAGCGCTGTGATCTATAATCTGAGCTACCCTAGCCTGCAGAGCGCTGTGATCTATAATCTGAGCTACCCTAGACTGCAGAGCGCTGTGATCTATAATCTGAGCTACCCTAGACTGCAGAGCGCTATAATCGGAGCTACCCTAGACTACAGAGCGCTGTGAACTATAATCTGAGCTACCCTAGTCTACAGAGCGCTGTGAACTATAATCTGAGGTACCCTAGACTACCGAGCGCTGTGAACTATAATCTGAGCTACCCTAGACTACAGAGCACAATGAACTATAATCTGAGCTACCCTAGACTACAGTGCGCTATGAACATTAATCTGAGCTACCCTAGACTACAGAGCACTGTGAACTATAATCTGAGCTACCCTAGACTACAGAGCGCTGTGAACTATAATCTGAGCTACCCTAGACTACAGAGCTCTGTGAACTATAATCTGAGCTACCCTAGACTACAGAGCGGTGTGAACTATAATCTGAGCTACCCTAGACTACAGGGCGCTGTGAACTATAATCTGAGCTACCCTAGACTACAGAGCGCTGTGAACTATAATCTGAGCTACCCTAGACTACAGAGCGCTGTGAAATATAATCTGAGCTACCCTAGACTACAGAGCGCTGTGAACTATAATCGGAGCTACCCTAGACTACAGAGCGCTGTGATCTATAATCTGAGCTACCCTAGACTGCAGAGCGCTGTGATCTATAATCTGAGCTACCCTAGACTGCAGAGCGGTGTGATCTATAATCTGAACTAGACTACAGAGCGCGGTGAAATATAATCTGAGCTACCCTAGACTACAGAGCGCTGTGATCTATAATCTGAGCTCCACTAGACTACAGAGCGCTGTGAACTATAATCTGAGCTACCCTAGACTACAGAGCGCTGTGAACTATAATCTGAGCTCCCCTAGACTACAGAGCGCTGTGATCTATAATCTGAGCTACCCTAGCCTGCAGAGCGCTGTGATCTATAATCTGAGCTACCCTAGACTGCAGAGCGCTGTGATCTATAATCTGAGCTACCCTAGACTGCAGAGCGCTGTGATCTATAATCTGAACTAGACTACAGAGCGCTGTGAACTATAATCTGAGCTACCCTGGACTACAGAGCGCTGTGATCTATAATCTGAACTAGACTACAGAACGCTGTGAAATATAATCTGAGCTCCCCTAGACTACAGAGCGCTGTGATCTATAATCTGAGCTACCCTAGACTGCAGAGCGCTGTGAACTATAATCTGAACTAGACTGCAGAGCGCTGTGAACTATAATCTGAACTAGACTACAGACCGCTGTGAACTATAATCTGAGCTACCCTAGACTACAGAGCGCAGTGAACTATAATCTGAACTAGACTACAGAGCACTGTGAAATATAATCTGAGCTACCCTAGACTACAGAGCGCTATAATCTGAGCTACCCTAGACTACAGAGCGCTGTGATCTATAATCTGAACTAGACTACAGAGCGCTGTGAAATATAATCTGAGCTACCCTAGACTACAGAGCGCTGTGAACTATAGTCTGAGCTACCCTAGACTACAGAGCGCTGTGAACTATAAACTGAGCTACCCCAGACTACAGAGGGCTGTGAAATATAATCTGAGCTACCCTAGCCTGCAGAGCGCTGTGAACTATAACCTGAACTAGACTACAGAGCGCTGTGCACTATAATCTGAGCTACCCTAGACTACAGAGCGCTGTGAAATATAATCTGAGCTACCCTAGACTACAGAGCGCTCTGAACTATAATCTGAGCTACCCTAGACTACAGAGGGCTGTGAACTATAATCTGAGCTACCCTAGACTGCAGAGCGCTGTGATCTATAATCTGAGCTACCCTAGACTACAGAGCGCTGTGCACTATAATCTGAGCTACCCTAGACTACAGAGCGCTGTGCACTATAATCTGAGCTACCCTAGACTACAGAGCGCTGTGAAATATAATCTGAGCTACCCTAGACTACAGAGCGCTCTGAACTATAATCTGAGCTACCCTAGACTACAGAGGGCTGTGATCTATAATCTGAGCTACCCTAGACTGCAGAGCGCTGTGATCTATAATCTGAGCTACCCTAGACTGCAGAGCGGTGTGATCTATAATCTGAACTAGACTACAGAGCGCTGTGAAATATAATCTGAGCTACCCTAGACTACAGAGCGCTGTGATCAATAATCTGAGCTACCCTAGACTACAGAGCGCTGTGAACTATAATCTGAGCTACCCTAGACTACAGAGCGCTGTGAACTATAATCTGAGCTCCCCTAGACTACAGAGCGCTGTGATCTATAATCTGAGCTACCCTAGCCTGCAGAGCGCTGTGATCTATAATCTGAGCTACCCTAGACTGCAGAGCGCTGTGATCTATAATCTGAGCTACCCTAGACTGCAGAGCGCTGTGATCTATAATCTGAACTAGACTACAGAGCGCTGTGAACTATAATCTGAGCTACCCTGGACTACAGAGCGCTGTGATCTATAATCTGAACTAGAATACAGAACGCTGTGAAATATAATCTGAGCTCCCCTAGACTACAGAGCGCTGTGATCTATAATCTGAGCTAACCTAGACTGCAGAGCGCTGTGATCTATAATCTGAGCTACCCTAGACTGCAGAGCGCTGTGAACTATAATCTGAACTAGACTGCAGAACGCTGTGAACTATAATCTGAACTAGACTACAGACTGCTGTGAACTATAATCTGAGCTACCCTAGACTACAGAGCGCAGTGAACTATAATCTGAACTAGACTACAGAGCGCTGTGAACTATAGTCTGAGCTACCCTAGACTACAGAGCGCTGTGAACTATAAACTGAGCTACCCCAGACTACAGAGGGCTGTGAACTATAATCTGAGCTACCCTAGCCGGCAGAGCGCTGTGAACTATAATCTGAACTAGACTACAGAGCGCTGTGCACTATAATCTGTGCTACCCTAGACTACAGAGCGCTGTGAACTATAATCTGAACTAGACTACAGAGCGCTGTGCACTATAATCTGAGCTACCCTAGACGACAGAGCGCTGTGAAATATAATCTGAGCTACCCTAGACTACAGAGCGCTCTGAACAATAATCTGAGCTACCCCAGACTACAGAGGGCTGTGAAATATAATCTGAGCTACCCTAGCCTGCAGAGCGCTGTGAACTATAATCTGAACTAGACTACAGAGCGCTGTGCACTATAATCTGAGCTACCCTAGACTACAGAGGGCTGTGAACTATAATCTGAGCTACCCTAGCCTGCAGAGCGCTGTGAACTCTAATCTGAACTAGACTACCGAGCGCTGTGCAGTATAATCTGAGCTACCCTAGCCTGCAGAGCGCTCTGATCTATAATCTGAACTAGACTACAGAGCGCAGTGAACTACAATCTGAGCTACCCTAGACTACAGAACACTGTGAAATATAATCTGAGTTACCCTAGACTAAAGAGCGCTGTGAACTATAATCTGAGCTACTCTAGACTACAGAGCGCTGTGAACTATAATCTGAGCTACCCTAGACTACAGAGCGCTGTGAACTATAATCTGAGCTACTCTAGACTACAATGCGCTGTGAACTATAATCTGAGCTACCCTAGACTACAGAGCGCTGTGAACGATAATCTGAGCTACCCTAGACTACCGAGCGCTGTGAACTATAATCTGAGCTACCCTAGTCTACAGAGCGCTGTGAACTATAATCTGAGCTACCCTAGACTACAGAGCGCTGTGAACTATAATCTGAGCTACCCTAGACTACCGAGCGCTGTGAACTATAATCGGAGCTACCCTAGTCTACAAAGCGCTATAATCGGAGCTACCCTAGACTACAGAGCGCTGTGAACTATAATCTGAGCTACCCTAGTCTACAGAGCGCTGTGAACTATAATCGGAGCTACCCTAGATTACAGAGCGCTGTGAACTATAATCTGAGCTACCGTAGTCTACAGAGCGCTGTGAACTATAATCGGAGCTACCCTAGACTACAGAGCGCTGTGAACTATAATCTGAGCTACTCTAGACTACAGAGCGCTGTGAACTATAATCTGAGGTACCCTAGACTACAGTGCGCTGTGAACTATAATCTGAGCTACCCTAGACTACAGAGCGCTGTGAACTATAATCTGAGCTACCCTAGACTACAGTGCGCTATGAACTTTAATCTGAGCTACCCTAGACTACAGAGCGCTGTGAAATATAATCTGAGCTACCCTAGACTACAGAGCGCTCTGAACAATAATCTGAGCTACCCTAGACTACAGAGGGCTGTGAACTATAATCTGAGCTACCCTAGACTACAGAGCGCTGTGAACTATAATCTGAGCTACCCTAGACTAAAGAGCGCTGTGAACTATAATCTGAGCTACTCTAGACTACAGAGCGCTGTGAACTATAAACTGAGCTTCCCCAGACTACAGAGCGCTGTGAACTATAATCTGAGCTGCTCTAGACTACAGAGCGCTGTGAACTGTAATCTGAGCTACCCTAGACTACAGAGCGCTGTGAACTATAATCTGAGCTACCCTAGACAGCAGAGCGATGTGAACTATAATCTGAGCTACCCTTGACTAGACTACAGAGCGCTGTGAACTGTAATCTGAGCTACCCTAGGTACAGTGCGCTGTGAACTATAATCTGAGCTACCCTAGACTACAGAGCGCTGTGAACTGTAATCTGAGCTACCCTAGGTACAGTGCGCTGTGAACTATAATCTGAGCTACCCTAGACTACAGAGCGCTGTGAACTATAATCTGAGCTCCCCTAGACTACAGAGCGCTGTGAACTATAATCTGAGCTACCCTAGACGACAGAGCGCTGTGAACTATAATCTGAGCTACCCTAGACTACAAGGCGCTGTGAAATATAATCTGAGCTACCCTAGACTACAGAGCGCTCTGAACTATAATCTGAGCTACCCTAGACTGCAGAGCGCTGTGAACTATAATCTGAGCTACCCTAGACTACAGAGCGCTGTGAACTATAATCTGAGCTACCCTAGACTACACAGCGCTGTGAACTATAATCTGAGCTACCCTAGACTACAAGGCGCTGTGAACTATGTGCTACCCTAGTCTATGAGCGCTGTGAACTATAATCTGAGCTACCCTAGACTGCAGAGCGCTGTGAACTATAAACTGAGCTACCGTAGACTAGACTACGGAGCGTTGTGAACTATAATCTGAGCTACCCTAGACTACAGTGCGCAGTGAACTATAATCTGAGCTACCCTAGACTACAGGGTGCTGTGAACTATGTGCTACCCTAGTCTATGAGCGCTGTGAACTATAATCTGAGCTACCCTAGACTGCAGAGCGCTGTGAACTATAAACTGAGCTACCGTAGACTAGACTACGGAGCGTTGTGAACTATAATCTGAGCTACCCTAGACTACAGTGCGCAGTGAACTATAATCTGAGCTACCCTAGACTACAGGGTGCTGTGAACTATAATCTGAGCTACTCTAGACTACAGAGCGCTGTGATCTATAATCTGAGCTACCCTAGACTACCGAGCGCTGTGAACTATAATCGGAGCTACCCTAGTCTACAGAGCGCTGTGAACTATAATCGGAGCTACCCTAGACTACAGAGCGCTGTGAACTATAATCTGAGCTACTCTAGACTACAGAGCGCTGTGAACTATAATCTGAGGTACCCTAGACTACAGTGCGCTGTGAACTATAATCTGAGCTACCCTAGACTACAGAGCGCTGTGAACTATAATCTGAGCTACCCTAGACTACAGTGCGCTATGAACTTTAGTCTGAGCTACCCTAGACTACAGAGCGCTGTGAAATATAATCTGAGCTACCCTAGACTACAGAGCGCTGTGAACAATAATCTGAGCTACCCTAGACTACAGAGGGCTGTGAACTATAATCTGAGCTACCCTAGACTACAGAGCGCTGTGAACTATAATCTGAGCTACCCTAGACTACAGAGCGCTGTGAACTATAATCTGAGCTACTCTAGACTACAGAGCGCTGTGAACTATAAACTGAGCTTCCCCAGACTACAGAGCGCTGTGAACTATAATCTGAGCTGCTCTAGACTACAGAGGGCTGTGAACTATAATCTGAGCTACCCTAGACTACAGAGCGCTGTGAACTATAATCTGAGCTACCCTAGACTACAGAGCGCTGTGAACTATAATCTGAGCTACTCTAGACTACAGAGCGCTGTGAACTATAAACTGAGCTTCCCCAGACTACAGAGCGCTGTGAACTATAATCTGAGCTGCTCTAGACTACAGAGCGCTGTGAACTGTAATCTGAGCTACCCTAGACTACAGAGCGCTGTGAACTATAATCTGAGCTACCCTAGACAGCAGAGCGATGTGAACTATAATCTGAGCTACCCTTGACTAGACTACAGTCCGCAGTGAACTATAATCTGAGCTACCCTAGACTACAGGGTGCTGTGAACTATGTGCTACCCTAGTCTATGAGCGCTGTGAACTATAATCTGAGCTACCCTAGACTGCAGAGAGCTGTGAACTATAAACTGAGCTACCGTAGACTAGACTACGGAGCGTTGTGAACTATAATATGAGCTACCCTAGACTACAGTGCGCTGTGAACTATAATCTGAGCTACCCTAGACTACAGGGTGCTGTGAACTATAATCTGAGCTACCCTAGACTACAGAGCGCTGTGAACTATAATCTGAGATCCCTTGACTGCAGAGCGCTGTGAACTATAATCTGAGCTACCCTTGACAGCAGAGCGCTGTGAACTATAATCTGAGCTACCCTGGACTACAGAGCGCTGTGAAGTATAATCTGATCTACCCTAGACTACAGAGAGCTGTGAACTATCATCTGAGCAACCCTAGACTTCAGAGCGCTGTGAACTATAATCTGAGCTACCCCAGACTACAGAGCTCTGTGAACTATAAACTGAGCTACCCTAGCCTGCAGAGCGCTGTGAAATATAATCTGAGCTATCCTAGAATACAGAGCGCTGTGAACTATAATCTGAGCTACCCTAGACTACAGAGCGCTGTGAACAATAATCTGAGCTACCCTAGACTACAGAGTGCTGTGAACTATAAACTGAGCTTCCCCAGACTACAGTGCGCTGTGAACTATAATCTGAGCTACCCTCGACTACAGAGCGCTGTGAACTATAATCTGAGCCACCCTGGACTACAGAGCGCTGTGAACTATAATCTGAGCTACCAAGACTGCAGAGCGCTGTGAACTATAAACTGAGCTACCGTAGACTAGACTACGGAGCGTTGTGAGCTATAATCTGAGCTAGCCTAGACTACAGTGCGCAGTGAACTATAATCTGAGCTACCCTAGACTACAGGGTGCTGTGAACTATAATCTGAGCTACTCTAGACTACAGAGCGCTGTGAACTATAATCTGAGCTATCCTAGACTACAGAGCGCAGTGAACTATAAACTGAGCTACCCTGGACTACAGAGCGCTGTGAACTATAATCTGAGCTACTCTAGACTATGGAGCGCTGTGAGCTATAATCTGAGCTACTCTAGACTACAGAGCGCTGTGCAATATAATCTGAGCTAGCCTAAACTACAGAGCACAGTGATCTATAATCTGAGCTAACCTAGACTACAGAGCGCTGTGAACTATAATCTGAGCTACCCCAGAGTACAGAGCTCTGTGAACTATAATCTGAGCTACCCTAGACTACAGAGCGCTGTGACCTATAATATGAGCTACCCTAGACTACAGAGCGTTGTGAACTATAATCTGAGCTACCCTAGACTACAGAGCGCTGTGAACTATAATCTGAGCTACCCTAGACTGCAGAGCGCTGTGAACTATAATCTGAGCTACCCTAGACTACAGAGCGCTGTGAACTATAATCTGAGCTACCATAGACTACAGAGCGCTGTGAACTATAATCTGAGCTACCCTGGACTACAGAGCGCTGTGAAGTATAATCTGATCTACCCTAGACTACAGTAGCTGTGAACTATAATCTGAGCAACCCTAGACTTCAGAGCGCTGTGAACTATAATCTGAGCTACCCCAGACTACAGAGCGCTGTGAACTATAAACTGAGCTACCCTAGCCTGCAGAGCGCTGTGAAATATAATCTGAGCTATCCTAGAATACAGAGCGCTGTGAACTATAATCTGAGCTACCCTAGACTACAGAGCGCTGTGAACTATAATCTGAGCTACCCTCGACTACAGAGTGCTGTGAACTATAAACTGAGCTTCACCAGACTACAGAGCGCTGTGAACTATAATCTGAGCTACCCTCGACTACAGAGCGCTGTGAACTATAATCTGAGCTACCCTGGACTACAGAGCGCTGTGAACTATAATCTGAGCTACCTTAGACTGCAGAGCGCTGTGAACTATAAACTGAGCTACCGTAGACTAGACTACGGAGCGTTGTGAACTATAATCTGAGCTAGCCTAGACTACAGTGCGCAGTGAACTATAATCTGAGCTACCCTAGACTACAGGGTGCTGTGAACTATAATCTGAGCTACTCTAGACTACAGAGCGCTGTGAACTATAATCTGAGCTATCCTAGACTACAGAGCGCAGTGAACTATAAACTGAGCTACCCTGGACTACAGAGCGCTGTGATCTATAATCTGAGCTACTCTAGACTATGGAGCGCTGTGAACTATAATCTGAGCTACTCTAGACTACAGAGCGCTGTGAAATATAATCTGAGCTAGCCTAAACTACAGAGCACAGTGATCTATAATCTGAGCTAACCTAGACTACAGAGCGCTGTGAACTATAATCTGAGCTACCCTAGAGTACAGAGCTCTGTGAACTATAATCTGAGCTACCCTAGACTACAGAGCGCTGTGACGTATAATATCAGCTACCCTAGACTACAGAGCGTTGTGAACTATAATCTGAGCTACCCTAGACTACAGAGCGCTGTGAACTATAATCTGAGCTACCCTAGACTACAAGGCGCTGTGAACTATAATCTGAGCTCCCCTAGACTACAAGGCTCAGTGAACTATAATCTGAGCTACCCTAGGCTACAGAGCGCTGTGAACTATAATCTCAGCTACCCTAGACTACAAGGCGCTGTGAACTGTAATCTGAGCTTCCCTAGACTACAGAGCGCTGTGAACTATAATCTGAGCTACCCTAGACTACAGAGCGCTATGAACTGTAATCTGAGCTACCCTAGACTACAGAGCGCTGTGAACTATAATCTGAGCTACCCTAGACTACGGAGCGCTGTGAACTATAATCTGAGCTACCCTAGACTACAGAGCGCTGTGAACTATAATCTGAGCTACCCTAGACTACAGAGCGCTGTGAACTATAATCTGAGCTACCATAGACTACAGAGCGCTGTGAACTATAATCTGAGCTACCCTAGACTACAGAGCGCTATGAACTATAATCCGAGCTACCCTAGACTACAGTGCGCTATGAACTTTAGTCTGAGCTACCCTAGACTACAGAGCGCTGTGAAATATAATCTGAGCTACCCTAGACTACAGAGCGCTGTGAACAATAATCTGAGCTACCCTAGACTACAGAGGGCTGTGAACTATAATCTGAGCTACCCTAGACTACAGAGCGCTGTGAACTATAATCTGAGCTACCCTAGACTACAGAGCGCTGTGAACTATAATCTGAGCTACTCTAGACTACAGAGCGCTGTGAACTATAAACTGAGCTTCCCCAGACTACAGAGCGCTGTGAACTATAATCTGAGCTGCTCTAGACTACAGAGGGCTGTGAACTATAATCTGAGCTACCCTAGACTACAGAGCGCTGTGAACTATAATCTGAGCTACCCTAGACTACAGAGCGCTGTGAACTATAATCTGAGCTACTCTAGACTACAGAGCGCTGTGAACTATAAACTGAGCTTCCCCAGACTACAGAGCGCTGTGAACTATAATCTGAGCTGCTCTAGACTACAGAGCGCTGTGAACTGTAATCTGAGCTACCCTAGACTACAGAGCGCTGTGAACTATAATCTGAGCTACCCTAGACAGCAGAGCGATGTGAACTATAATCTGAGCTACCCTTGACTAGACTACAGTGCGCAGTGAACTATAATCTGAGCTACCCTAGACTACAGGGTGCTGTGAACTATGTGCTACCCTAGTCTATGAGCGCTGTGAACTATAATCTGAGCTACCCTAGACTGCAGAGAGCTGTGAACTATAAACTGAGCTACCGTAGACTAGACTACGGAGCGTTGTGAACTATAATATGAGCTACCCTAGACTACAGTGCGCTGTGAACTATAATCTGAGCTACCCTAGACTACAGGGTGCTGTGAACTATAATCTGAGCTACCCTAGACTACAGAGCGCTGTGAACTATAATCTGAGCTTCCCTTGACTGCAGAGCGCTGTGAACTATAATCTGAGCTACCCTTGAAAGCAGAGCGCTGTGAACTATAATCTGAGCTACCCTGGACTACAGAGCGCTGTGAAGTATAATCTGATCTACCCTAGACTACAGAGAGCTGTGAACTATCATCTGAGCTACCCCAGACTACAGAGCTCTGTGAACTATAAACTGAGCTACCCTAGCCTGCAGAGCGCTGTGAAATATAATCTGAGCTATCCTAGAATACAGAGCGCTGTGAACTATAATCTGAGCTACCCTAGACTACAGAGAGCTGTGAACAATAATCTGAGCTACCCTAGACTACAGAGTGCTGTGAACTATAAACTGAGCTTCCCCAGACTACAGTGCGCTGTGAACTATAATCTGAGCTACCCTCGACTACAGAGCGCTGTGAACTATAATCTGAGCCACCCTGGACTACAGAGCGCTGTGAAC